>NC_134328.1:18035731-18310092 GCF_964195595.1 Calonectris borealis | reverse complement strand
AAAGTTAAGAGACAAACCAGAGGAACTGAGGGGGGGGGGGGAAGAGACAAACATATCAGGACAAAGAGAGGGAGAATGAAAAACTGGCGCTGGGCTGCAGGATGACAAAAAAGGCCAGGGAGCAGAACAAAGGGGAATAATGGGACAGCGAGCTGGGCAAGGGGATATAGCAAGAAACGACGGGACGAGCAGTGGTATAGAGATATACAGACAAAAAGTTAGGGGGAGGATGGAGAACAGAGAGAATAAGAGAAAAAGGACAGGGAGCGGGACAGAGATGGAGAAAGAACCACTAGAGGCAGAGAGAGAAGGAGTGCAACAGGACCGAGACAGAGAGATGGAGAAAGAAAGAGAAAGCAGTGATGGGTAGTAGGCCAGAGGGACAAGGAAAGAAAGGAGGAAGGACAGAGGGATATAGAAAACAGATGAAGACAGGGAGCCACAAAGTGGGATACCGCGAAAGAGAAAGGGACGGGGAACACGAGTAAAAACAGGGATAGACAGGTGGGGCAATAAATAAGAGGGAAAGAGAGCAGCACAAGAGGTCACAAAGAGTAAGAGATGAACAGGAAGGAGGACAGGGACAATGAGAAACAGAATTAAAAAAAACAGCAACAGTGAGCAAAACAAAGGGATGGAAAGAAAAGGAAGGAAGGAGAGAGATAGGAGGCAGGGACACAGAGCAGCACGTACAGGCGCAGAAAGGAAAAGAAAGCCAGGAAACAGGCCAGAGAAATTGCATGGGAAAAAAGACACAGGTGCAGATCAAGACAAAGAGATGGAAAGGGAAAAAACGGCAGTATCGCTATTCGGACGCAGAGCGGTGCGCCACCGCGCATGCGCTCGCGACGGGCGGCTGCACCACTTGTTGGGGAGCGGCCGCAGCTGGAAGCCCGCAGAAAACCACAAGAAACCGGCAACAAAACTACACATCGTGCTGCGCCACGGGGGCCGCGGCGGTAGCAACGACAATGCCACGCCGCACGCGCTCGAGAGCAAGGCGGCTACCAGGCAGCCAAGTCCGCAAAAACTACACCTCCCGGCATGCACTGGCAAACACAGCATGGCCGCCCGGAAGCCAAGTGCCGGAAGACTACACCTTCCGGCATGCTCCGGGGAGCAAACATGTCCGACCAGAAGCCCCGCACCCCAGGACTACAACTCCCGGCATGCCGCGAGGCAGCCTTCCCTGCCTTCTGACCCTGCGGGGACACCGTTCCCTCCCCCGCCAACGCACCCGGAGACCCCAGCGCAACCCCGCGCTCCGAAGCGCGGCTCCGAGCAGCTCCCGCCGCCGACTCCGACACGGCGCGCCCCTCCGCCCGGCTCCCGACAGTCCTCGCCGCTGGCTCCGACACGGCGCGGCACCCTCGCACCCGTGCCGCCGCCGCCGCTCCGTGCCTCCGACACGGACCCCACCGGCCCGGCCGGCCCCCCACAAGCACCGCCGCCCTCCTCGGGTTTTTCCCGGGACCCGCCGAGTGATCGCCCGGCCCCCGCTCACCTTCGCCCCCGGTGTAGCCGCAGCTCGGCGACCGCGCTCCTCCTCCCGTGATTCACACTGGCCCCTCCCCGGCCAGCCGGGGCAGGGCAGCACCAGCACGAGCACCAGCCCCTCCCCCGGCAGCCACCCCTTTACAGGGAGGGGCCGTCGCCAGCAGCCTCACTGCCCGCACCTGGGGCTCCTCCAGCCCCGGCCCGCAGCTGGAGCCCAGCAGGAACAGAGGGCCATCGGCCGACCCCCACTCCGTGTCACTTCCTCCCCTGGGCTCTGTCACAGCCCCTCGCCCAGTGCAAAGGGAGTGCAAATGCCGCCGTGAGGGCAAAGGAAACGGCCGAGTGTTTATTTAGTCACGCACGTAACAAGTCCCGGGAGCAAGTCTGCTCTAGCGCTCGGGGCCCCCGACGCTCCCCCAGCCCATGGGACGCCTCGGCAGTCGTTCCTGGAGCCACGCTTGTCGGTTCGGCGGGGAACAGACAGTCGGTCGGCTGGCTCCTGGACCGATGGGCTGCTGGGCAGAGGTGGAGGCTACCAAAAACGTGGAGCAGGGCGCAGGACACGAGAAGAAAAAAGCGGCAGCAGGCTAGACGGGGGGGTGTAGCGAAAAAGCGTGAGGAAGGGAACGGGACAGCGAGAGAAGATGGGGACAGGGAGCCCGACAGAGGTGGAGGAAGAAGCAGCAGGAAGAGAGGAAGGGAAGCAGCAAAAAGAGGGAGACAGAGCAGGACAGAGACTGACAAAGAAGGACAGGGAGCAGGATGGAGATGCAGGAAAAACCTGGGATGGGCAGCACGACAGAAAGGGAGGAAGGAAGGGAAAGAATATGGGCAGGAAGCCAGACCGAGACACATGGAGAAAGATTAAAAAGCGATAAGAACAGGACAAAGAGGAAGGAATGAAACAGGGACAGGGAGCCGGCACAGCGAATGATGGAGGGAAGGGCCATATGGGGGGAACAACACAAAACAAACCACACAGCTACATGCTACATAGCAGGGAGGGAAGAATTAAGAATTAGTAACAGCGAGCTGGAAAAAAAAAACCAGCTGGAGAGCAAGAAGAATAGCAACACGTACAGAAAGAAGAGGGGGGAAATTCTAAAATAGGGTCATCGGGAAGCCAGAGATAGAGAGAAGGAGAGAGGACAAAAGCAACAGGCTACAAGGCAGAGAGGGCAGAATTAATGAATAACGACAGAGAACTGGCCAGAGAGAGATGGAGAAAGGCAAAAGATTGGACGGCTGACAGTGCACAGAGGGAAGAATTCAAAAACCATGAACAGGGAGCTGGACAGAGAGAGAGGCAGAAATAAAATGGGGACAAGTGACAGGCCACAGGGCAGAGAGAGACGAACTGATAAATAGGGACAGGGGACCAGACAGAACACAATGTAGAATAGAAAAAACCAGCAGCAGGCTACAGGGAAAAGGTAGGAATTAAAGAACAGGGACTGGGAGCTGGACAGAGAGACACGGAGAGAGAAAAAAAAAAACAGCCATGGCTACAATACAGATAGGGAAAAAATAAAAACTAGCAGTAGGGAGTTGGACAGAGAGAGATGGAGAAAGACAAATAGCATGGGGCTACGGGACAGAGAATGTGGCACTAAAACACGGAGAGAGGGAGCCGGACACAGAGAGGGACCGAGGAAAAAATCCAGACAGGCTACACGGGGCAGACAGAGGAATTAAAATCTGGGGACAGGGAGACAGACAGAGAGAGAGGGAGATCGCAGGGAATAGCGGTGGGTGCAGGAAGACGAGTGGGGTATTAAGAAATAGGGACAGGGAGCCAGACAGAGAGAGACAGAGTAATGCAAAAATAGCGACGGGGTACAGGGCAGAGAAGAAGAATTGAAAATGGGGCGCAGCGAGATAGACATAGAGAGATGGAGAAAAGAAAGAAGCGACAGGGTACGCAGCAGAGAGGGAGGAATTAAAAAACAGGGACGGGAAGCAAGAAAGAGTGAGATGGAGGAAGCGGGGGGGCATTAAAAGTGAGGGACGGGGAGCTGGGAAAGAAGAGGTGGAGAAAGAAATAGAAACACAATGTGCTACGGGGCCATGAAGGAAGAAACCGAACAACTGGGACAGGGAGCCAGAGAAAAAGAGCCAGGGAAAGAAAAAATACCAATGGACTATGTAACAGAGAGGGAGGAATGAAAAAATAGGGAGCCGGAGCCGGGCAGAGCAAGAAGGAGAAAAAAAAAAATAACCAGGGGCCAACAGGGCAGAGAGAGGTAGGAAGGAAAAAACAGGGATCCGGAGCCAAACAGAAAGAAAATGATAGCAACGGGCTACAGGGAGAAGAGGGAAAAATTAAAAGAGAGGGACGAGGACCCGGACGCGGCATGATGCACACAGGAAGTATAGCAACAGCTAGGGGGCAGAGAGGGAGGAATTATAACATAGGGACGGAGAGCCAGAGGTGGAGGGGGAGATAAAGAGAGGGGAAAAAAAACCAGACAGGCTACAGGGAAGAGAAGGAGGAATTAAAAAATTGGGATCCAGAGCCAGAGAGAGAGATGGAGAAAGAAGAAATTGAAAAATAGGGAGCAAGAGCCAACCAGAGAGAGACAGAGAAAGGAAATACCGTGATGGGCTCCAAGATGGAGAGGGATGGATTTCAAAAAAGAAGGGACCGGGAGTCGTACAGAGAGAGACGGAGAAAGAGAAGATAGCGACGGGCCACAGGGCAGCGAGGGAAGAACTAAAAAGTAGGGACAGGGAGCCAGACAGAGAGCGATGGAGAAAGAAAAAAAAAATGCGACAGGCTATAGGGCAGACAGGGAGCGGGACAGAGAACGGAAAAATAGTGACGGGCTGCAGGGCAAAGAGTGAGGAATTACAAAACGGGGACAGGGAGCCGGACAGAGAGAGACGAGGAAAGGCAAATAATAGCATTGTGCTACAGGGCCAAGAGGGAGAAACTGAAAATACAGAGAATTTAAAAAATACTTCTAGGGAGCAGGACAGAGGAATAGAGCAAGAGGAAAAAATCAACAGGGAGAAGGTCCGGTAACACACAGGAGGACTGCGTATTACCAGGACACTGGGGGAGTGAGAGGGAGGGAACACAGAGCAGGACAGAGGAATAGAGAGAGAAAAAAAATAGGGACAGGAAGAAAAGCAGAGTAACCAAGAGAGGGAAAAAAACAGAAAGGGAACTGGACAGAGATGGGCAGCAGAACAGAGCAGGACTAAAAGATAGAGAAAGAAGCATTAGAGGCAGACGAATAGAGAGAGGAAAAAATAGGTTGAAGGAAAGAGAGAGAGAGAGTGACAAAACCCAGGCAGAGAGTGGGAGAAAGAAAAACCAGTGACAAACAGCAGGACAGAGACGGGGGGGCAGGGGGAAGGAAGGACAGGACGAAGGAGAGAGAAAGAGACAGAAGGACAGAAAGAGATAGGGAGGCAGAAAAGCAGAGAGAGGAAGGAAGGCAGGGACATGGCGCTGCACGTACAGGCGCAGAGAGCAAAAGAAAGCCAGAGAATAGCCCAGAGAAATTGTGGGGAAAAAAGAAACAAATACAGATCAGGACAAAGAGATAGAAAAGGAAAAAACAGCGATGGGCTACAGAACAGAGACAGAGAATGAAAAAAAAGAGGGAGACGGAGCAGGACACAAGAATAGAGGAAGAGGTACAGGGGAACAAAACAAAGAAAAACACTGCAGCGTGGGAAACAGAGGGGACCAGGGGAGGGGCCGGGAGGGCCCAGGACGTATAAGAGGGAAGACAGTGCCCTGAGCGCCTGGGACTCACCGCAGCTCTCGCTCTCAGCGCTGCCGGGAGAATTTGACAGTTCAGACGCTTCTTTCTCCTTCTCTCCTCCCTTCCTCTTCTGTAACTCTGGTCGCTTTGCTGTCCTCCACCTAAAAGAATACATGGGTATCTTGCAGCTTTGACAAAACGAGTAGCCTCGCTCACTCGTGCACTACGCGGCCGTACCGCACCCGTTGATGACGCATACAGACCCTGCGGTCCGTGTTGGCGGCCTGGCCTGCTGCGGACTACGAAGAGGGATCCTTCCTCACCTGGAGAGGCAAGCTCTCTCTCGCCTGCAGCAGGAGGCAGCGGCCGGCCGGGTGGCCTTTGATGTCATCTTCTTTACCTTTCTCTGGCCTCTCCAGCTTCAGCCGCGGCAGCCCCTGTCCGCAGCCAGTAAGTGCTCCGCCTGTCCCTTTTCGCTGCGAGGAAAGCGAGGCCAGGCAGAGACAACCCATGCAAGCCTGAAGCGGGTGCCATCAACGGCATCCCCAAGGCAGGAACAGACAACCGCATCTTCAGTGCTGCCTCTGAAAGAGGGAAAGAAAAAGCAGAGACCGATATTACCGTAGCTTGCCCCTGGCCGCATCCTTTTCTTCTGCAGGGGCTTCTGGAGACGCATCAAAGGCCAGCTTGCCGACTAGGCTTGGGGGTGACCTGGGGCTACTGGACTCTAGCAGACCGGGAGCCTGCCACAGCGGGCAGTTTGAAGCTTCCCGTCCCGCCACCCCCCGAGCGGCCAGCGGGCAGGAGACACCCCTCCATCCGCCGAGGGGACTCGCTCGCCTCACCGATGACCTCAGCCCTGACCCGCCGCCGCCGGGAAGCGCGCCCGGCGCGCCGCCATGCTGCTCCCCCGCAAAGCGCATGCGCCGGCTGCCGACGGCGCGCCGGAGGGCCCAAAGCTGGTGAGCGAACGCCGGGCTGCAGTACCGCGATTCGGCCACGGGGCGGCAGCAGCAGGGAGCACCCGCCGGGCGGCGCGTGCTCGGGGACGGCACCGGCGCTGCAGCTCCGCGCTTTGCGCGCCCAGCGCCCGCCGGCAGCGCGCACGTGGGGCGGCAGCGGCGTTTCCTTACCGGGAGGCAGCGACGAGCGCGGCGGCAGCACCCCGCAGGCCCGCATTGCCGTTACCGGAGGACAGCAGCGTGGAGCAGGGGGGCGTCTCTCACAGTGTGAGAAATAAAATTGGTACCGAGTGATTCAATTTGAAGAATAAAGTCTATGTTTGCTTTGTCATGACATCTGTAATATTCAGTGGAAAAGGAATCCTATCTTTAGTTAAAAGACAGAAAACATTCACTTTACCGTTTGAAAGTGAAACCATTCTGAAGGCTGTTTTTTTTTTTTTTTGAGGTTTTTAGGAACACTTTTAATTGCCTTTTTCTACCTGATTTAAATATCCAATTTAAGCACTTGAAGTTCCCTCCCCCAGCTTTTGCTAAATGTGTACTGTATTGCAAATTGCCTTTGACAGACTTGCAGTGTTATTGATAACTATTTAATGATAAAAGCCCAACGATAAGTATTTTTCTAGATTATAATGAAAATGTGATGTAGTTCCTTGTCCAATAGAAACCAAGATGATTTGAAATTAAGGAAAAAGTTTAAACGTGAATTGGGATACAGATGTGTGTTCTGGCTATAGGAATTATCCAAATATATTTTAATTACGCTTTTAATTACTCTGTACTCGATAATGACCGTCAATACGCAGTTGCAATCCTTATTCACGTTATCGAAGGAACATTCACAAGTACCCAAATCATAGGAATAAAATAGGTCTTGAACTGGACTATTCTTTATTTTTCATTAAAACTTCTGAGAAGGGATAGAAATTTAATGACAAGTTAAGAGAGTGAACTCTGGAGATGTGAGTGGCACTTTCAGATGGAGATGTCTTAGGTCACGTGCAGCTGTTTCAGAAAGCAGAAGCTTCCGGCCCATCAACGCGGGTGCTGCTGCGGGCACCCTTCTTGCGGGCGCAGTTTGTGGCAATTCAGGTATCACGTATCCTCACGTTCCCTCTTCTTTAAAACGTAATCGTGCGTACGCTTCTAAATTAAAATTCCTGAAGTTTGCCGAGTTCGGCTGAGACCGTGAAATCCAGGCTGGCTTTTTGGTGATGGCCGCAGAGGAAGGGGATGACCTCGGGGTGCTCCTCCTTCAGGCGGGTACAGAGCTCCAGGAACTGCAAAGGGAGAGGGGTCAGGGGGGACGGAGACCCTGAGGTGGCACGGGGACATTTGGGGGGGACAGGGAGGTGATGGAGGGGGAATGGAGTCACTCAGGGGGGATTTGGAAATGATGGAGGGGGGACAGAGACAACCAAGGGGGGGACAGAGGTGATGGAGGGGGAAACAGGGACACTGAAAAGAACACCAAAGTGCTGGAGCGGGGAGAGAGACATCCAGGAGAGAGGGAGATGCCAAGGTGGCACAGGGAAATCCACGGGGGACAGAGAGAAGATGGAGGAGGAATAGAGGGACTGCCCCTCCCAGGGGGGGCAGAGAGGTGATGGAGGGGAGACAGGGACAACCAGGGGGGATATGGAGATGATGGAGGGGGGACGCAGACACCCAAGGGGGGACAGAGATATGATAGAGGGGGAACAGAGACACCAAGGCAGCGCAGGGACACCCAGAGCGACAGGGAGGTGAAGGAGGGGGAATGGAAACACTGAGGTGGCATGGGGACACCAAGGAGGACACACAGGTGATGGAGGGGGGACAGACACACCCAGGGGAGATGGAGACACCAAGGTGGCACAGGGACACCCAGGGGGAGCATGGAAGTGACAAAGGAGGGAACAGTGACACCCAGGGGTAACATGGAGATGATGCGGGGGGGACAGAGACACCCAGAAGACACCCAGAGGTCATGGAGAAGGGACGGAGACAACCAGTGGGGACACGGAGGTGATGGAGGGGGGACAGGGACACCCAGGGGATACAGGGAGGTGATGGAGCGGGAACAGAGTCAACCAGGTAGGATGGAGACGCTGAGCTGGCACGGGGACACCTCAGGGAAACACAGATGTGATGCAAGGGGGACACGGAGATGATGGCGAGGGACAGAGACACCAGGGGCAACAGGGAGGTGAGGGAGGGGGGAACAGAGAAAGGCTGAGGGGGGATGGAGACACCAAGGTGGCATGTGGACACCCAGCAGGGACATGTAGATGATGGAGCGAAAACAGAGACACAGAGAGAGATGGAGACGCTGAGGTGGCACGGGGACACCAAGGGGGGACATGGATATGCTGAGACGAGACATCAAGGAAGATGCCGAGGTGAGACATCAAGGGGGATGCCAGTGGGGATGTCAAGGGGGGACACAGAGATGCTGGAGGGGGGACAGAGATGCCAAGGTGGCATGGTGACACCGGGGGGGACGGAGACACCCAAGGGGGGTCATGGAGACGATTGAGGGGGACAGAGACATCGAGGGGAGACAGAGACACCAAGGTGGTGTGGGGACACCAAGGGAGACATGGAGATACTGCAGGAGAACAAGGAGATGCTGAGATCAGACAGCAATGTCAAGGTGACATGGAAAGACCAAGGGGGCACAGGAGACCCCGAGGTGGCACCCTCCGGAGGTGCCAGGTGGAGGCTCGCAGACCCCCTCGTCCTCATCGTCCAGCACGATAATGCCGCCAGGCAGGGAGGCCGCAGGGCCTCGAGGTGAAAGCGGGGAGTGTGTTTTGACTTCACCGGTGCCAGTTTCCAGGGGCATGAGGGCAAGTTATTAATCACAATTAATATTATATTGATCAAAACAAGGCAGCACAGGGTCTGGGGAGGTACTGGGCTCGCTGCGGCCCTTAACCCTCCCATAAAATCATTAAATAGGACTAAACGAAAACCCGTTTTCTTTAAGTCTTTCACAAGAAACAATAAATTAAAAAGGAATCAAGCCCGTTGGAGGAGATCGTTCTTCCAGGGCAGCAGGAAGAGCGTGGGTACAGCTTAATGCCAGCGGTTCCCCGATACCTGAGTTACACCAATTCCCTAAACTCCCCCCCAAATTCACAAGGGAAATATGGGGGGGAAAAAAGGATCAAAAGCTGCTCAAGTTGGGGCAAAAATAAAATAAAAAACAGGTAACGGGGTCAAAAAGGCACCAGATATAATAAATTTGGATACAATATGATGTTGCAAAACAACAAGAGTAACAGCATAATTGAATGTGCATATATGTATTTATTAGGGTATATTTATGTATATATTTATTCACATATTCCTCCTTTTTCCCTATAACCCAGATTTCGAGGCCGAAAGCAGAGAAATCCTGGCAGGCTTGGGGTCATTTGTGACGATTTAGTGAGGAAACAGTACTCATCGTACCTTAATTAAAAGTCGACGAGTCCTCGGTGTGATATATCATCAATATCGACAATAAAACACCCCAGGTGGGTATAAAACACACATGAATTGTGATCGTAAAAAAAAAATTCGCTTTTTTTTTTTTAGCAAAATTCAACATATCTTTATCGGGGCATTCAATTGCAGCTCCTGTGCCCCTACTCCGCTGTCCTCCTGCCTGAACCTAGAAATACAAGAATTAAATATTACCATTTTCCACCCAAAATGGGAAGGACCACGGCAAGGCGTGACCCAAAACAGCCAGAATTTAAATTAACTATTTATCTTATCCCTTTTAACTGTTTATTTTGCCTCTAATAAGTTTTTTTTTATTAATTATTACCCATACCAAAAACCAATTCTGAGGTTTATTATGAATCTTTAGGGTTTGAGCCCTAATATTTACTGAGAAAAACATCAAATCCTAAAAAAAAAAAAAATGGAATTTTAGCTCACTGATACGTGGGAGCATTTACGCTCCGCTATAGGTGCCGGCGGGGCTTATAGACAGTAGATGTACAAAGAGAAGAGGCTCGCCCTATGGATTTTGCTGCCAGGGGAGCAAGGGGCTACCTCCAGTTGGCATGACCCATGCCCACCACGCATTCGCTCAACTGTGGAGAGGGGAGTGGGAGGGAACTTTGGACCCCCAGAACTGCCCACAGACCCCCCAAAATCCACCCAACCACCACCCCAAACCCTACCCCATCCCCCCAAAACAGCCCCCCACCCCCAAAACAGACCCCCAGCACCCCAAACCATCACCCCCACCTGCCCTGACCCACCAATCTCCCCCTCCTCTGTGCGCCCCCAAATCATCCCCATCCCCCAAAACTGCCCCAGTCCTCCCAAATTTCTCATATCCCCCTTGCCAAATCACCCCCATCTGCCCCCAAATCTGGCCCCCATCCCTCTACACCCTCTATGCTCCCCCAAATGCTCCCTTGCCCCCCAAAACCATCTCACCCCCCAAACTTCCCATCTCCCCCTTCGCAAATCACCCCCACCCCCCAAAACCATCTTTATGTCCCCCAAACCCCCCCTCCAAAATTTTCTATCTCCCCCTTCCCAAATCATTCCCAAAGCCACCCAAAACCTGCCCCGCCCCAAAACCGGCCCACCCCCCACCCCCAAACCAGCCCCCGTCCCCCCCACCTTGCTTGCAAAGCGCAGGGAGGTGAAGGACTTGGTGAATTTCTCCTCCAGGGGAGCGAGATTCACTAACACCAATCTTGAGGATACATCGGGGTGTCAGTGGGGTCCCCCAAAACTCCCAGCCCCCCAAAATACCCACCCAAGCCCTTCAATCACATCTTGGCAAAGCCCCCCAGGCAGTTCTGCAGGAGGTAGGTCAGCCTGCTGTTGCAATAGGGGACATGGGGCTCCTGCGGCGACCCTGGCAGTTAAGGCGAGGGCCCTGAGGACCCCCACAAGCCCAGGGGCCTCCCCGTACCTTTTTGGCAAGGGCCATGATGACTTGCCCCAGGGTGGAGAAGCTGGCATTGATGGCCTGCGTTCTCATGCGGCTGCTCCCCACCCAACAGAAACTCATCCAGCTGTTCGCTGCCTGCCAGGTCCACCAGGCTCAGCACCGCTGTGCGGGGAGAGGAGGGTCACCCCAAAAACAGGGAGGCCCAAAAAGGGCTCACCCCAAACCTGTGGGTCCAAAAAAGGGGGCCCCAAAAAGGCTGACCCTAAACTGGTGACGCCAAACCTGTGACCCAGAAAGTGGGACCCCAAAAGGGCTCACCCCAAACTGGTGGCCCCAAAAGAGAAACCCCAAAAAGAGTCACCCCAAACCCATGGCCCTGAAAGGTGGGCCCCCCCCAAAGGCTCACCCCAACTAGTGGCCCCAAACCCATGGGCCCCAAAAAGTGCTCACCCCAAACCAGTGGCCCCAAACCTGTGGCCCGAGAAGGGGGACCCCAAAAGGGCTAACTCCAAATTTGGGGCCCCAAACACAGGGCCCCAAAACGGTTCACTCCAGAAGGGGGGTCTCAAAAAGGGCTCACCCCAAACGACTGGCTACAAACTCATGACCCTGAAAAGGCTTGCCCCAAACTGGTGGCCCAAAAGGGGGACCCTGAACCCATGGCCCCAAAAGGTTCACCCCAAACCCGTGGCCTTGAAAGCGGAGCCCCTAAAAGGCTCACCTCAAGAAGAACAACCCAAAAAGGGCTTGCCCCAAATCAGTGACCCCAAACCCATGGCCCTAAACGAGGGGCCCAAAAGGGCTCACCCCGAACTGGTGGCTCTGAACCCATGGCCCCAAACCAGTGGCCCCTAAAGGCTCGCCCCAAACCAGGTGGTCCCTACCCTAAAAGCTCACCCCAAACCAGTGGCCCCTAAAGGGTGGCCCCCGCAAAGGCTCACACCAAACCAGGTGGCCCCAAAGCAACGGCCCCTAAAGACTCACCCCAAACCAGGAGCTCCTAATGGGTGGCCCCTAAAAGCTCTTCCATAAAGGGCGCCCCTGAACCAGTGGCCCCTAAAGGCCCACCCCAAACTAGCGTCCCCAAAGCAGTGACCTCTAAAGGCTCACCCCAAACCACAGCCTCTAAAGGGTGGCCCCCCATAAAGGGTCCCATGCCCCCACTCGCAGGCGCAGCACAGGTCCCGGGCAGTGTTGGAGTCCTGGATGCAGAGCTAGAAGACGCCATGGCTGCAGGATGAGCCGTCGTTCAGGGCTGTCTGGGCCACCGAGTGGTTGGCGGCTGCCGTCTGCAGCAGCCCCAGCACCTTGCGGGGGGACACAGACACCCGGTTACCCCCCAAAACCACCCACACAGCCAATCTGAGCTTTAAAGGGGGGGAATCAGGGTCCCCCTACCCCTTCCTCGGAGGCGACGGGGATGCAGCACAGGTTCGGGACATGCACCTCCTCGCTGACCGAGCTGACCCGCCGGATCTCCAGCTTGGCCCTGTGCTTCGGCTGGCCGGCTAGCAGATCCCACAGAGATTTGTTGTAGATCTCCACAAAGCTGGCAGTGAAACCATAGTGCCCGCCAGCATCACATCAAGCCCCAAAAAACCCAGAAATGCCCCCAAAATGGAGTTAACATTTTAATTTTGGTTTGGTTTTTTTTTTTTTTAACTCACTTTCCAGCCTTTTTCTGCCAGCTCCCAGGCACCCTTGAAGACCTGCTGCTCTACGCACAGGGTCACACCCCTGGTTTCGGAATCCAAGACATTGACTCGCTGCTTGTGTCCCACATGAGACTTGGAGGGTGTAAAAGGAGGTTTTGGGGGGTCCCCAACTCTGTCCTCACGTCCCGGAGCGAGTGGGAGCAGCTAAAACCCCCCATTTGTCTTAAAAAATCTCATTGAGCCCATCAGAGGGGGACTAAGGACAGCTGAGGGGTTCGTTTGCAGCAGAGACACCCTCAGCCCCTCAAAACAGGGGTAAGCAACAGGGAGACACCCCCAAAGCAACTCACCTCCCCTGCCTTGGAGAGCACCAGCACCTTGTTGTCCTTGGGGGAAAGTAGAGATGCTCCAGGCCCTTCTGCTCCTCCTCCTCCTCAGGCAGCACCAGCCACACATGACAGAAGACACAGATGTTGCCCTGAGGAAGGAGAGACACTGTTATTTTAGTGGTACAAGGAGGGAATTCAGATGGTTCGTCCCCCACCCAAACCCCCCCTGGGCTTCACCTTGAGCTCCTGGACAAGGTTATGGAGATGTCACCGCTCCATCTCCAGGCCATGGAGCTGTTCCTCCTGCTGCCCCAGCCGCTGCTCCTGGGCAGCTGCCTGCGCCCACAGCTTGGCTGCCTGTGCTGCCTGCCACTGCACCGTCTCCTCCGCCAGCTTCAGCTGCGCCTGCCAGGAGGGAAACAGCAGCAGTTGCAGTGGGGGAGGTAAAAAACATCCCCAGTAGGGGCGGAAACCAGCCCCGGATGTAGCATGAGGCAAAAACTGAACCGGGGGGGGGGGGGGGGAAATGAGCCCCTGTCATGGCAGGGGGAGAAAAGCAACCCCAACAGGGTAGAAAAATCAGCCTTGATAGGGGAGAAAACCAGCCCTGGTTGAAGGGGCAGAGGCAAAAAACAGCCCTGGCAGGGTGGAAAACCCCAAACCCCTGGGAGGGCTCATGAGGGACCCCAAAAGTCAAGAGGGAATAGCAGCAGTGGGGGGTGAAATTAATGGGCAGAAGAACATAGAGTGTGCCCCAAAACTGGGAGGTCCCCAAAATCCCAGGGACCCCAAAAACCAAGGGGAAGCAGTTGGGGAAAAGGAGCAAAAATGGGAAGGGAGGAATAAAATCAACGTGCAGAAGAGATGGGGGGAATCCTTGAAACTAGGAGCAACATCAAAACCCCAGGGGGGTCCCCAAAACCCCAGCAGGGGTCGCTGCCCCCTGAGGGAAACCAGAAAGCCAAAGAGAAGCAGTGGGATGGAGGAGTGGAAATGGGGCAGCGTGGAGCATGAAATCAAGGGGGGAGGAAGTGGTCAGGGTCTCCCAAAACTGGGGGGGTAGGAGGGGGCGGCAAAACCCCAGGGGTGTCCCCCAAAAACCTGGAGGGCATCACTGACCCACGGCAGGACCCCCAAAATTCAAGGGAAAGCAGCAGGAGGCAGGAGCAGGAATGGGGTAGTAGGGGGTAAAATCAAGGAGGAGGGGAGATGGAGGAGGACCCAAAACCTTGGGGATCAGGAGGGGATGCCAAAATCCAAGCAGAAGCAGTGAGAAGGACAAGTGGAAGGGAGGCGGGGAGAATGAAATCCATGGGGAATACCCCAAAATCTGGGGGGGGGCTCAACATACCCCAGGAGCCCCCAAAATGCCCCCATCAGGACCCAAACAGTCTATGAGAGGGGGGGACGTTGAAACAGGTAATAGAGATTTAGGGGCCACTGGTGGGAAGGGGGGTATCCCTGGAAGTGAGGGGACCCCAAAATGGCCCCGGGGTGGCTCAAAATGGCGAGGGGAGAAGCTCCTGGGAAGGCCCTGAAATCGCTCCTGGGGGGCTGTGAAACCACCCGGGGGGTCCAAGCTTAGAGGGGAACCCCAAATCTGGCAGGGGGCAGGGCTTAGACACAGGAGGCGGGCTCTAGACCTGAAAGGGGTGTGGCTAGAGCTAGCCCCACTCCCAAAGCCAACTTGTGGGGAGGATCTCTGGGTCCTGTTTAGGGTTGAGGGGGTAAAAGTCTTAGGCGGGGGAGGGACTGGGGGAACGCAGGCATTCAGGGGGGATGAGTGGGTCGGGGGAGCAGTACCTCTTGTAGTAGATATCAGTGCGCCCACATGATGTCCCAGATTTCCATACAACCTTCTGCCACTTCCAGCCCGGTCCCAGAACAAGGCAGTCCTGCCAGCCCTCTGTCATGCTGCCCAGGGGAGCTACTGTGGAGGTGATGAGCAGCTCCCCAAACCCCCCCAAAATACCTACTCCCGCCCACCCAAAACTACTGTAAGGGATGCAGGCAGCACCCGAAGCCACACCACCTGCCCGCAGGCCCGCCCCGAGCACCCCAAGCCACGCCCCCACCTCATAACCCCACCCCAAACACCCAAAGTCACGCCCCCCCCACCCCAAGGACCCGTAGTCCCACTCCACGCAGGTGGCGCTGAAGCCCTGCCCCTTTCCCCACACCACGCCCCCAAACTCTGCCAGGCGTGCAGCCAGCGCAGCTCCTCCTCCCCACCAGTCACCCACAAAATACTGCCCCTCTGCCACACCAACACCCGCCAACTGCCCGCACCCACATGGATTCCCCCAGCCGCCCCTCCCCCTCCTAAACTGCCCCTCCCCCGCCCCGGTCACCCGTAAACTTCACCTCCCCCTCACTAACTACCCTCTCCCCCCACCACATCCACCCCCAAACTGCACCTTTCCCCTCACAAACACTCCCCCCCCCTCACTAACTGCCCCTTCCCTCACACACATGGACCCTTAAACAGCCCCCTCGCCCCTCGGACACCCCCAAACTCTCCCTCCCTCACACGAACACCCTCCACAAACTGTCCCTGACCCACAAAAACACCCCACCCAGGGGCCTGCATCCTGCCCCAGCCCCACTCCCCGGCCCCCTAATGCACACAACTGCCCCCAACCCCACTCCCAGCCCCTCTAGAGCACACAGCCCTCACGCCCCCCCCAGCCCCACTCCCCAGATGCTCACAGCCCCTCCCCTGCCTGGAGCCCCCCAGTACCGCTCCCCGGCGCCTGCAGGACCGCCCCCCGCCCCACTGAAATACCCTCCGCAGCCAATCACTTCATGGGTCAGGGAGTGAGTAAACGACTGTGCGGTGTTAAGCTACCTGCTGAGTTAAACCACAACAATCAGTTCCCCCTACACTGATTTTAGTGAATGCAGTTTCTGAGGCCTTAAACTGAAGTTGAAGTGAGGCCCAGCAGCGGCCCCCCAGCCAACCTCCCCCCTAGTTTTACTACATGACATCATACGGTCTGGAATATCCCTTGGGTCAGTTGGGGTCAGCTCTCCCAGCGGTGTACCCTCCCAAACCTCCGCGCACCCCCGGGCTGCTCGCTCGCAGGGCGGGGCGAGGAGCAGAACAGTCCCCGGCGCTGTGCAGGCGCTGCTCAGCAGGAACTAACACAGCCCTGCGTCATCAATGCCGTTTTCAGCACAAACCCAAAACGCAGGAGGAGAGTGGGGTGGGAGCGGGGTGCAGGGGAAAGCCTCGCGTGGGAAAGGGGGGCAGGCATGGGGAGCGGCATGCTCGGGGATGACCTACACCGCGGGCTCCACCCGGGACAATGCACACAGATAACTCACCTGGGACAAACCGCAACCGATGATCCGCTCCAGGTAACTGACCCTCACGGGATAATCCACACCAGATAACCCCAAGTGATGCCCCTCAAACTGCTGGTGTTTCACCCTAAATTGGGAGGTTTTTGCTTTTCTGTAGTATGAAAATTGGGGTTTTTTCTTTTCCAAAATATTCCATTTGGAGGTTTTTCAGCGCTTTTCCACAACATAAAAATTGGTGATTTTTGCTTTTGGTTTTGTGCATGAAAATGGGGGTTTTTCTGCTTTCCGGCTGCACAAATCCAGGTGGATTTGGCTTTCCCGGGAGCTCCAAGTTGGGTATTTTTCACCCAAAATTGTGATTTTTTTTTTTTTGTTCCTTCCCCCCCCCCCCCCCCCTTGCAGACCCTGATTCAGGGGTTTGGGGGTATTTTTATGCCACAGCGGCAGGTCCTGCTCTGTGTGTGCACGGCCCCGCAGGAGAAAGTCCCTGTTGGGGGAACTGGCCCCAAATCAGGACGGGAAAAGGCAGTAAAGGCGAAGGGGAAAGGGGCAGCTTTTGAAAGCGCTTTTATATCTTCAATAGAGAGGTATTTCTGGGGAGGGGGGAGGGGGCAGCAGGTGGTGTCAATTTTTTACATCCTTTCTATAAACAGGGTTTCTTTGCATGTTAAAAACCTTCTATCATGGACATTTACACTTATGTATCTCTTTACACATACATATACCTGTATTTAGGGAACATATTTATGTTTCACTTTTTCACCCCCCATTTCCCACTTTCCCCCCTATTTCCCACTTACTACATGTAATACCTGTTCAGACTATATATCTGTTTAGACTTATGTATTTTGACACTTAATGCCTTTATAGACGTCTCTATTTACACTTACCTATATTTACACCTGTGTCTTTATAGACTTGGATTTTAGACTTAGATATCTATTTACACTTATATATAACCTCTTAGATTACATATAATATCTATTTAGACTCTCTATGTAACATGTAGTAAGTGTAGACAGCGATATCTATTCAGACTTTTTTCTATTTTAAATTCCTTCATATACAAAATATATCATCCTTTTTGCATTTTGAAGTCCTTTATTTTTTAATTTATATATACGCGAACTATTTTTGTATTTCAAAACCCTATATACGTCTACTTAGAATTTTTTTATACGCTAAAATCCTTTATATAACATAGTAGATATAGGTCCTTATTTTGAAATCCTTTTATACATATAAATGAATATTATTTTTCAATATACATAAAAATCAGAGATTTTTCTCCATTTCAAGGCCTCACACAGATATATACCATTTTTACAAATTTTTTTAAACGCCCCCACCCCACCCCCACCCCCCCCGTGAATTTTCAGGCATTTTTGGGCTGTGACCCCCTTTTGGGGGGGGGGGGGGGACACCCCCTCGTGGCCCCCCCATTCCCCACTCACCTGCTCCTCCACGGCATCATCACCGCCCCCGGGTGCCCCAAATGACATCATCACCTCCCCAGGCCCCCCAACCCCCCCTTTTTATTCAGCCCCAAAAAAGGTACAAAATGAGGGAAACGGCCCCAACCGGCAGCTCGTTACTTTAATAATGCCATTTACGTATGTACACACGCACCCCCACCAAAAAGGGGGGCTCTGCTAGAAAAATAAAGGAGGGGCGGCCCCCCCAAACGGTTGCAGCCCCCCTCCAGCCCCTGTCCCACAGGCTGGCAGCTGGCCCCTTACCGTCAGCACGCCTAACGACCGGCAGGCAAACCTGGGCCGGGGGTATCTCTTGAGCACCACGGGACGCTTACAGCGAGACATCTGAAAAACAAAAATCCCAAATGACATTTCAGCATATTAAAAAAATAGCACCGAAGGAAGCAGAGGAATAGGGATAGGGTAGTAGTTGAGCTAAAGAAGGATGCTAGGCAAACAGGTCAGCTCAAAATACAACACGTCCTTTAAAAGCTAGAGCGATTCGAACGCTTAAAATCAGCATTAAGACTAATTGACACGATTTTGAACACGTTCTTCGCAGAGAAGTAAACACTCTTGCTGGTGTTGGAAAACGCCTCGTCCCTTCCTTACAGCACCGCTGCAGGGAGATAACCCCGTGAGGCTGCAGGACAAGGGTGTACCGTAATCAGAATCTACGCTCACGGATCCACCGCCGCAGCTCCAGCCCTTGCGCTGCTGCTGCGCATCTTGCTTGCTTGGTCAATAAAGCTGAAAGTGAAGTGTAAAACTTTGAAGAGTAAAATGAAAAAGAAAGAACAAATCTCAGCAATTCATTTTATGCTAAAAAGGTGTGCGTACGTTTATACACGTACAAGAAGAATACTTATATTATAAAAATATTTGATTTTCCTTTTGCATTAATTTAAATTGCATAGCTGTGAATTCATACCGTTAAATTATCTACCTCCAAAATACACAGCTATCGTTTGACCAGGGGTTTTGCGTGTGTTACATGACTAGGAGGGACGCCTGGCCAGCTGTGCCGAGACTGATGCCACCGAACTGGCGGGGAAACGCGCCGTTGAAAGCGAGACAGAAATAAAGTACTTCAGAGCACTCTGTCAAAAGATTGGGAAAAAAACCTATAACATTCAGTTGCCTCTCTTCTTAAACATTTAGAACAACTACCTAACTGCTTAAGTACACCTAATAAATTATACGCTACAGCTATTTGGCAGTGGCAGTTTAAACAATGCAAGTCAGTTTGGAAATTATACAATTTTAACTTTCTTTTTTAAATTTCATTTATGATAGAAAAATCAGTGAGATAAGAGATTTCCCATATGGTTTTACTTTTTTTGGGGGGGGGGGGGGGGGGGGGGCGGGGGCAGGCGGTGGGGAATATCAAATCCCCAGTGCTGCAATACATAAGGCTACCAAAAAGGATTGGCAGATTTGCTAATGCTTTTGGCTGTACCCAAGCGTGCGGAGGAACACGTTTTTATGGTATCTCAACTGTTACACCTGAGAACCAAAGATCAGCGATACATCGACTATTGGAAGACGTGCTGCGCTTAGGTCTTTGGAAGGAAATCGACTCCCTACTTTGTTTTTTTCCAGAGAGAGTGAAAAGTCTCATTGCGGATGACTTCTACTGCCAAGTACATCATTGTCATGGTTTAACCCCAGCCAGCAAAATAAACCCCCCGCAGCCGCTCGCTCGCTCACCACCACCACCCCCCCCCCCCCGTGGGATGGGGGAGAGAATCGGGAGGGCACAAGTAGGAAAGCTCCCGGGTTGAGATAAAAACAGTTTAATAATTGAAATAAAATGAAGCAGAACAGTAATAATAACAATGAGAACAACAACAATAACAGAATACACAAAGCAGGTGATGCACAACGCAACTGCTCACCGACCGTGTCATGAGCAGGGGGCGAGCCCCCCCCCCACCTGTTTTTTATACTGAGCATGATGTCACATGGTATAGAATACCCCATGGGACAGCTGGGTCCACCACCCCGGCTGTGCTTCCCACCCCGTCCCCCTCCGCCCGCCCGCCCCGCCCGCCGCCCCTCCCCCCCCCCCCCCCCCCCCCCCCCCCCCCCGGTCCCGGTGCAAGCATCACCCAGCAACAGTCAAAGCATCAATGGGCCATCAACACTCCTTTCACACCAAACCCAAAACACAGCACACCCCCCAAGCTACTGGGAAGAAAGTTAACTCTGTCCCAGCCGGAACCGGGACAATCATCTCTGAAGATGCATTCTGATGGGAAGTTCATAAAAGGCAACTCCTTTGAATGAGAAAGATTTCCATTCTGGAAAATCTCTTTCCAACTGAAGTCAATTACACACTGTAGGTTAAGGAAAAAGGACATTATAGAAGCAGTAACTCACCAAAAACACATCAGGACTCTCTGTCGCTAGTTACGAGGCTGCTAACGCTTCTCGGGAAAGCCTGGAAAACACGCCGAAGCGACGCCGATTTGTCCCGTTTTGTCCACGTCTCTTCTTTGACCTTGATTGCTTTTAGCACAGATGCTAGTATCTCAGTAAGGTTTTCGAGGACTACTGTAAGGTATTTTAAACACTTACTGACCGAAAAAGCATAAAGCTTTTATCGTGAAAACAAAGTCTGTTTCTCCTGAACATCCGAACTCTTACAAACAGTTCCTTTCCTCTTCTAGTCCAACATTACTTTCACAGTACCCTTTCATAGTAAGCACACAGAAACAGAAGACCCTGCTTTCAGGAAGAGAAAATAGACGGAGGGAAGCACGCTTTGCATAGGCGTACCATGCTCCAGAACAGACCTTATTTATTTTTAGTATTTGTGTTAAAATATTTCACATAAAAAAAAAATACAGAAGGAGAGTTGCCACATTCTTAATGTTAACTGTGAAGTCCATACTACAAGCACCTTAGGAAAAATGCAGACACATATCACAGACGTACCTAGTACTTGCAGACCACTATGGATCCTTTCCATCTGTCTCGTACTTTCACAGCAGTTGACACTCTGCTGAGAGGAAAGGAGAAAAAAAAAAAAAACACAAACAACGTTTAGCACAAAGCTTCCTTTTCTGTGAAGACTACAACTGAGTGGAGGAAAAAGTATTTTGCATCATCTTTGGTACAGTTGTTGAGACAGGCCA
The DNA here is from genome assembly GCF_964195595.1 of Calonectris borealis. Classification (NCBI taxonomy): domain Eukaryota; kingdom Metazoa; phylum Chordata; class Aves; order Procellariiformes; family Procellariidae; genus Calonectris; species Calonectris borealis. The sequence goes on along the minus strand of NC_134328.1, from coordinate 18,289,121 downwards.
CTAGAGCTTCTGCACGTTTTAGACAACCGTGCCTTTTTTTTGGCTCAGTGGCAGCTTTAGTTTCGCTAGAACTCACTTCCCTAGAGACACGCAGGTGACAGACACAGATACCTACATACGTTTTCTCAAGCCTAAGCATAGCCGCGATTTCCTCACCCTATACGTCCCAAGCTGAGTATTTTTGTCAAAGAGTACAGCAACCCATCTGTCCTTGTGAACTCGCTGCAAAAGAGGAATCCTTTTTTCCAGGCCGTTTCTCCAAACGGTCAAGATCTTTTAAAACTGCAGTTGTGCCACCAAACCTGCTCAGGGTCCCTCCCAACCTTCGACCGTCATTAGATTTAACAGGCACACGCTCTACTCCGTCTTCCAATAGCAAAAATACATAACGCTCTCAGACCCCGAGCGCAACCCTACGGTCGTCCACACACACCTCGCTGTTTTGATGAGGAGCCACTGAGCACCCCTGCGAGCACAGCGGGATCATGCGCAAGACCAGTGTCCTGGTTTCGGCTGGGATAGAGTTAATTTTCTTCCTGGTATCTGGTATAGCGCTGTGGTTTAGATTTAGTACGAGAAAAACGTGGATGACACTTTGATGTTTTAGTTGCGGCTAAGCAGCGCTTACGCTAGTCGAGGACTTTTCAGCTTCTCATGCCCTGCCAGCGAGAAGCTGGGAGGGACCTTAGCCAGGACAGCTGACCCAAACCAGCCAAAGGGATATTCCATACCATATGACATCGTGCTCAGTATATAAGCTGGGGGAGTTGGCCGGGGGGCGGCGACCGCCGCTCGGGGACCGGCTGGGCATCAGTCGGCGGGCGGTGAGCAATTGCATTGTGCATCGCTTATTTTGTATATTCTTTTATCATTATGATTGCTTCCCCTTCCTTTTCTGTCCCATTAAACTGTCTTTACCTCACCCCACGAACTTCACTTTTTTTTCCGATTCTCTCCCCCATCCCCCTTTGGGGGCAGGGGGAGCGAGCGAGCAGCTGTGTGGTGTCTAGCTGCCTGCCAGGTTAAACCACAACAATCAGTTTCACCTATGCTGATTTCAGCGAATGCAGCTTCTGAAGCTTTAAACTGAAAACCGTATCTTGACACTTTGCCACGGTAGAAACAATTCGTAACTAGAACTCTACAAAAGTGCAGTAACGCAAACTGCAAACCCACAGCAGTGACAGCTTCAGAAATATTTCGACCGGGAACAAGGGAGAAAAACAATACAGTTTCATCTCACGCACAGGAAAGCTGCAGGCAGAGAAAAGGGTCAGCATTCGTAGCCCTCACAGAACACAGGCATTCTCCTTCCATTCCTAAACCCGCCTCTTAGGTCGAAATATCACAACATTACTACGGCAATATCGAGAGCAGGGAACAACAGCCCTGCCACTGGATGTGCTACTGACTGATGCTATTTACGTAGCAGGACACCTAGACAGAGGGGCACGTTTTTCCACACACAACCCTGAACTTCCTGAAAATTTATGTTTACCAAAACTAGCCATTTGGAACACATTGCCAAACAATGTTTGGCAATAAGACTTTGATGTGTTTGACACACACAAATTTGGGGTAACTCGCTACTTGCTTCCTGCTGTCGTTGTTCTTCCTTCAGAAATTCTACTTGTAGCCAAGTTATTCGCTACCGGTTCAAGCATTTACCTTCCAGGTATTACCAGCACATTTACACAGGCCAGTAACTAAACTGCTCTTCTAAAACTACCCGAGTGAAAATTACAGCCATGAAAGAGGAGTGACAGAGAAGAAAAGGAGAGGTCAGGCAGCAAGAGAGCTCTGCAGGCTGCCACCAGCCAACATCGCACTCTTAAAAAAAAAACACCACCACCACAAAAAAACCCACAAAAACCAACAACAAAACCTTGACGTTGTACCTTTTTTTCCTTTTGGAGCTCGTCCCTGTCTCAGCCTATTGTCTTGTCAGAGCATGAAGTGCAGATGATCTGTATCCCGATGACATCTGCATGTGATGAACACGTGTTCAGAAATAGTCCAGATCTGTAAGACTGGTGTCATTTTTGTGGTTTTAGGAATCATAACTCAATTTTATTGACCGATGCATTTGTGAGGAAACTAATTAACTTTTAAACATAGCCTTTCCTTGGGGAGAAAAATGTGTTAGGGAGTGAAAAAAACTATGATTCAGAGCTCCCAACCATGACGGAGCAGCGGGGAAATTAATGAAAGTGAAGACCAACAGCAGCAACATTAAGCGACATTTGGCTTTAATTCTGATCACGTACTTAAGCGACTCTCCAAGTCTATACCTCGATCCTATGAATGCCTAGCCCTTTTTTGGAAGGACAAACTTTTTTCCTTAAAAGTCCTAGATTGAAGACTCCACTGAACAGAACGTGGATTGAGCCACAGGACAACATGCCATCAACACTCTAATGAAAAAAAAATCAAGTAAAAATCAAGTTTAAGTATCAATTTCCATCGTGTTTCATTCATTACCTTTCTAGTGGTACCTAGGTGCTCAAAAATTAACTATACTGACACCACATATTACTAAAAATTGAGTTACGCATATAAAAATAAAAGGCTATTTCCAACCTGCCCGTAAAATCAGTATGAACAAACAGAAGAGAAACACTTGACCCTAAAGAAGGTAACAGGCAGCTCTTAATTTATCGTAGATGAAAGTTCATTCTTTTACCTGAAAGGAAAACACTCGTAACTACCCGGGGACCGATTCAGGAACGAGGCACGCTCTGTTAACGGCAATTGTCCATCAGCTTTTCTGCACCGGCAGCAAATTTGCCTTTTCCCTGGGTTTGACGTGGAGTAGCTGCAGCGTCCTTGAACGCGCCAATGTTTCTCCCCGCTTCCCCGGCCCCACACGTGCCATTACCTGAGCAGCAAGCGGCGTCAACCACGCAGGATTTTCTTCACGTGACGCAGAAGGTGACGCTGGGAAAAGAGGAGGCACAAAATGAACCTGTTTGTCACGCCCAGCCAACGGTGAAAACCCAGGGAAGGATTCTCCCGTGCGGGGCCGGGCTGTGCACCCCGGGAGCTCCAGCCGGCCGGTTTCTCTCCCCTTTGCCAGGTACTGGGGAGACACCGCCACCTCGTGCCGCCGCCTGCCCCCCGGGGAGAGCCGGGGGACCCCCACCTCACTTTAGCCCTTGGGAACGGGACCGGGAGAGACCCTCCACGCAAAGAGAGCGGATCCACGCGTGGCGTGGATTTAATCCCCGAGGGAAGAGGCCGGGCTCCCCGCTGGCAGAAGGACAACTCGCCTCCCTGCCGCTCGGAGCTCCTTGCTGGGGACAGCCCTGCCGACGCCTGGCTGCTCTTCAGCCGTGCTAGGAGTGCAGTCCAGCCGACGGATGCTCCAGCAAATAGACACTGCAGCGAATCGCAGCTCCCGCTCATTACAGCTGCAGGTAATTTTGCCTCTGGCTAAGGCATGCCCCAGACAGCGGACACCCCGTCTCGTTCCAGCTCCTGCTTGCTATGGTTCTGGCTCATTGAAGCTCCAGCTATGTACTGAAGCTCCCGTTGATTTCAGCTCCTTCTCCTTACAAGCTCCAGCTCATTGCAACAATCTGGGCTTTTGACAAGGTCATAAATCAATCGCTGTCAAAACTTGACTATTAGGATTAAATATCATAGTTGTACGTTGTATAAATATTAATTAGTTTGTACGATTAATTAGTTAGTAACTATTCTAAGCAGTCGACAAGGAAGAGCTGGACTCGAAGAGGGCGTGCGGGGTCTGAAAAGCAGAGACCACCTCTTCCCCCCAGAGACCACCGTTGAGTTTGGCCTGGTGCGTGCCGGCCTCCCACACTTCGGGGTCCAGCAGGACCAGACCCCCACTCCCGGGGAGGGTCCACGCACCCTGCCCACCCCCTGCTTTCCCCTGCAGCCCCCAATGCCCTCCCACCCCCCCGCACAAACGGCCAAACCGGCTTCTGCTTTGGGCCCCCAAACCAGCTCACTTAGCGCCCATTTCTGAGCCCAAAAACCCAGCTGCTGCGCCTGTTCTCAAGTCCCAAAGATGCCCCCGGGGAGGGCAAGCGCTTGTGTGATGCTTCTGGCAGAAACGGGGCTGAAAGGTCTGATCCTGGTGCCAGGGGAGCAGAGGAGAGCTGGGTGGGACCAGCTTTTGCTCCTGGAACAACCCCAATTCCCTGCTCCAAGGTCTTCCCCTTGGGGCCCTGGGGTGTACCTGTCCCTCCCCTTAAAATGCTCCAGGAGTTTCGGGGGCAGAAGGCCGTTTCTAATCCCTCTCTCCAGCAGCTCCTCCCTCGACTCGGCCCGTAAAGCCCCCAGACTCAAGCACCTCGCTGGGGCGGGCGGCCTCCATTGCCTACAGGCTGCCCGTCTGCCTGCAGGGAGGGCTGGGGGGTGCCCGGCCCCACGGGGCGACAGTGGGGACTCGCAGGGAGGGTCTATTTGCACACAGCGCCCCCCCTCCCCTCCCCCGGCCCCACTGCGCGGCCCCCCTAGGGCACACAGCCCCCGCCCCCCCCCCCCAGCCCCACTCCCCAGATGCTCACAGCCCCTCCTCCGCCTGGAGCCCCCCCAGCACCCTTCCCCGGAGCCTGCAGGACCGCGCCCCCCCCCCTCGCCACAGCCCCGCTCCTCGGCTCCCCGGGCCCGCGGCCCCTCACACTCACGCTGCGCCGCTGCCTCGGTGCAAAGCCCGCCGCGCGCCCCGTTGAAATACCCTCCGCAGCCAATCAGCTCGCGGCTCCACGGGCCCGCCCGCGCGGGGCACGCTGGGAGTTGTAGTCCCCGCCGCGGGACTGCGCATGCGCGCGGCTGCGTGTCCATCAACACCCGTACAATGGAGGCGATCGTGCACGGACCCTGGTGCAACCCTTGTGCCCCCTATGCTCGCAGCCCCTCCCCAGCGTTTGCAAGCGCCTCCCAGCCCCAGGACCCCCGGTGCTCACAGCACCCGACCACGCCATTTTCCAGCCCCCTGGGAGGCCCAAGCCCCACTCTCAAGTCCCGCCAGGGCCCACAGCCCCACTCCCCAGCTTCTTGGGGCACCGCAGCCCCCCCCAGCCTCACTCCCCAGCCCCCCTAGGGCACACAGCCCCACTTCCCAGCGCATCTAGGGCACACAGCCCCCCAAGCCCCACTCCCCGACCCCCCCCGGATGCACAGCCCCCCACCAGCCTCTCTCCCCGGCTCCTCCGGGATGCACAGCCCCTCCGAGCCCCACTCCCAGGCCCCCCTCGGGATGCACAGCCCCTTTCAGCCCCACTCCCAGGCCCCCCCTCGGAATGCACAGCCCCCCCCAGCCCCACTCCCCGGCTCCCCCCGGGATGCACAGCCCCCCCCAGTCCCACTCCCCGCCCCCCCTCGGGATGGACAGCCCCACTCCCCGGCCCCCTCCGGGATGCACAGCCTCCCCCAGCCTCACTCCTCGGTCCCCCTAGGGCACTCAGCCCCCCCCAGCCCCACTCCCCGCCCCCCCCCGGGATGGACAGCCCCACTCCTCAGCCCTCCCGGGGGTCCGCAGCCTCCCCCCAGCCCCACTCCCCAGATGCTCACAGCCTCTCCGTGGTCTGGCGCTCCGCCAGTCCCAGTCCCCCTCCCCGGAGCCTACAGGTCTCCCCTCACGCCGCCTGCCGCTGCCGCCGCCTGCCGCCGCCGCGCGCCCCGTTGAAATACCCTCTGCAGCCAATCAGCGCGCGGCTCCCCCGGGCCGCCCGCGGGGGGGCACGCCGGGAGTTGTAGTCCCCGCCCCGGAAGTACGCATGCGCACGGCGCCTTGTGCCGCGGGGCTGGCTGTACAGGGACCCCCGTGCAACGGTGGTGGTTGTGCAGGGACCCTTGCGCAACGGGGGGGTCGGTGTGTGGAGACCCCCGTGCAATGGGGGGGGCAGTGCAGGAGGACCCTTATGCAATTGGTTGGTGTGCAGGGGACCCTCGTGCAATGGCAGGCAGGTGCACGGGGACCCTTGTGCGATGGTGGTGATTGTGCAGGACCCTCATGTGACAGTGGTAGTTGTGCAGGACCCTCGCGTGACAGTGATGGTTATTTTTCTCGGCAGTACGGGAGCAAAACAGCCGGTGTCTGAAACCACTGGGGTGTTTTGACTGCTGCTGAGCAGCCTCGAGGCCGCCTCCGGTTCCCACATGGCTCCCATGGTGTGCGTGGACCCTCCTGCAATGGGTGCAGGTGTGCAAGGAGGGTGATCCGGGGTAGGGGTCCCTCTCTGGAGGCACCCAGCTCGAGCTGGCACCTAAGAACTAATCAAGAAGTAATGAGGAACCTTCCCTCGCACCTGACGTTAACCAGCGAGATCCCAGGGTCAGACCCTGTTACAGTGATTGGACCCTGGGGAGGTGGCAGAGGGTGCCCTGGACAGGTTGGGGGGGGTTCCCTGGGGAGGAGGGGAGCCCCCACCCCCCTGACTGTGGGCACTTGCCCAAGGAGCAGAGCATGGTGCAAGACTTTAGGGGGGATGAGGGCCAGCGGGACCCCGAGGTGGCGGTGCCGGCTCTTCCCAGTGTCTCCCCAGGCACCTGCCATGCTGAGGGGGATGGGTGGGTGGGGTGGGTCTCAGGGCTGGGGGTGACCGTGGGGATCCGGAGGGGGGCTCAGGATGGGGCAAGGGGGGAATCCTGGGGTCCGGGAGGGACCCTGGGAGTCGGGTAGGGGGACATTTGGGTGCTCTGGACGCCGAGTCCCCACCACAGCCAGCCCTTCCCGGGGGTCCCCAGGCTGCCGGGCTCCTCTGGCCCCAGCCGGTGGGAGCTGTGTCCTCCCAGCCGCTGGCCACACAATGGCAGCACCGACCCACGGCCACGCGGAGACGGGGCTGGGGACAGGGCCGGGGGATGCCTGCGCTCCACCTGGGTCTGCAGGGCTCAGGCAGGGGGGACCCGGCATGCTGCAGCTCCGCTCCCACCCTGGGGACCCCAAACACCCCTGGGGCAGACGGTGTCCCCAGTGTGTCCACCTGACGGGGGGTGGCCGGTGCCCCTGGACACCCGCGTGCGTGGCGGTGGGGGGGGGGGGCATTGCTGTCCCTGTCGCTGGTGGCAACCGGCATGGGGGGAAGGTGACAGTGAGGATCCCCGCCAGTGGCCTGGAGCTCGTCACCGCTGGGGAGACAGGGGACAAGCAGGGCCATACCAAGGAGCGATGGCAGCCCAGCCCACTCTCTGGGTGTCCCCGCCCCCTGTCCCCAGGGCTCCCCTCCGTCCCCGTGTTTTATTGGGGGAACACAGAGCCCAACGACCAGCCGCAGGGACAGGGGTCGGGGAGCTGCCCCAGGGCTGGGGACAGCACCGGGACACGCCGACACTCTTGGGGGTGCTGGCATGCGGGGGGGGGCACTCTAACTGTTGCCGCCCGGGATGACGAATGCACCGGGATGGGGACGGCGCATGGAGGGGCCAGAGCCGGAGCGCGAACGCCGGGCTCCTGTACCACGCTTCGGCTTCGGGGCGGCAGCAGCGAAGGCGGCGGCGGCGGCGCTGCTGCGCACCTGTGCGGTGCCGGCGCTGCAGTACCGCGATTCGGCCACGGGGCGGCAGCAGCAGCGAGCAGCCGCGGGGCGGCGCGTGCCCGGGGGCGGCACCGGCGCTGCAGTTCCGCGCTTTGCGTGCCCAGCGCCCGCCGGCACCGCGCACGTGGGGCGGCAGCGGCGTTTCCTTACCGGGACGAAGGAACGAACGCGGCGGCATCAGCCCGCAGGCACCACGGCACGGCATTGCCGATACCGGCGGACTGCAGCACGGAGAAGGGGGGCACCACCGCGCATGCGCGGCTCAAGGGCTGCAGTACCGAATTTTAGTCGCGTGGTGGCAGCAGCGAGCCAAGAAAAGCGCGCCACCGCGCATGCGCGGCTCCCGAGCTGCAGTACCGAATTTTGGTCGCTCAGTGGCAGCAGCGAGCAAAGAAAAAGCGCGCCTCCGCACATGCGCGACTCAAGAGCTGCAGTACCCAATTTTAGTCGCTCGGTGACAGCCGCGAGCAAAGAAAAGCGTGCCACTGCGCATGCGCGGCTCCCAACACCTGCAGTACTCAATTTTAGTCGCTCGGTGGCAGCCGCGAGCAAAGAAAAGCGCGCCAGCGCGCATGCGCGGTTCAAGAGCTGCAGTACCGAATTCTGGTCGCTCGGTGGCAGCCGCGAGCAAAGAAAAGCGCGCCACGGCGCATGCGCGGTCCAAGAGCTGCAGTACCGAAATTTGGTCGCTCGGTGGCAGCCGCGAGCAAAGAAAAGCGCGCCAGCGCGCATGCGCGGTCCAATAGCTGCAGTACCCAACTCTGGTCGCTCGGTGGCAGCCGCGAGCAAAGAAGAAGAGCGCCTCCGCGCATGCGCAGTCCAAGAGCTGCAGTACCGAGTTCTGGTCGCCGGGTGGCAGCAGCGAGCGCGGCAACGAGCGTCACTGCGCATGCGCGGTCCAAGAGCTGCAGTACCGAATTCTCGTCGCTCGGTGGCAGCAGAGAGCTAATAAACGCGTGCCACTGCGCATGCGCGGTCAAAGAGCTGCAGTACCGAATTTTGGTCGCTCGGTGACAGCCGCGAGCAAAGAAAAGCGCGCCACTGCGCATGCGCGGCTCCCAACAGCTGCAGTACCGAATTCTGGTCGCTCGGTGGCAGCCGCGAGCAAATAAGAAGCGCGCCACGGCGCATGCGCGGTCAAAGAGCTGCAGTACCGAACTTTGGTCGCTCGGTGGCAGCCGCGAGCAAAGAAGAGGCGCTCCTCTGCGCATGCGCGGTCCAAGAGCTGCAGTACCGAATTTTGGTCGCTCGGTGGCAGCCGCGAGCAAAGAAAAGCGCGCCAACGCGCATGCGCGGTCCAAGAGCTGCAGTACCGAGTTCTGGTCGCTCGGTGGCAGCCGCGAGCAAAGAAAAATCGCGCCACCGCGCATGCGCGGCTCCCGACCTGCAGTACCGAATTTTGGTCGCTCGGTGGCAGCAGAGAGCTAAGAAACGCGCGCCAAGGCGCATGCGCGGTCCAAGAGCTGCAGTACCGAACTTTGGTCGCTCGGTGGCAGCCGCGAGCAAAGAAAAGCGCGCCACTGCGCATGCGCGGTCCAAGAGCTGCAGTACCGAGTTCTGGTCGCCGGGTGGCAGCCGCGAGCAAAGAAGAGGCGCTCCTCTGCGCATGCGCGGTCCAAGAGCTGCAGTACCGAACTTTGGTCGCTCGGTGGCAGCCGCGAGCACAGAAAAATCGCGCCACCGCGCATGCGCGGCTCTCGACCTGCAGTACCCAATTCTGGTCGCTCGGTGGCAGCAGCGAGCTAAGAAACGCGTGCCACTGCGCATGCGCGGTCAAAGAGCTGCAGTACCGAATTCTGGTCGCTCGGTGGCAGCAGCGAGCTAAGAAACGCGCGCCACGGCGCATGCGCGGTCCAAGAGCTGCAGTAGCCAATTCTGGTCGCTCGGTGGCAGCAGCGAGCTAAGAAACGCGGGCCACTGCGCATGCGCGGCTCCCAACAGCTGCAGTACCGAGTTCTGGTCGCCGGGTGGCAGCCGCGAGCAAAGAAGAGGCGCTCCTCTGCGCATGCGCGGTCCAAGAGCTGCAGTACCGAACTTTGGTCGCTCGGTGGCAGCCGCGAGCACAGAAAAATCGCGCCACCGCGCATGCGCGGCTCCCGACCTGCAGTACCCAATTCTGGTCGCTCGGTGGCAGCAGCGAGCTAAGAAACGCGTGCCACTGCGCATGCGCGGTCAAAGAGCTGCAGTACCGAATTCTGGTCGCTCGGTGGCAGCAGCGAGCTAAGAAACGCGCGCCACGGCGCATGCGCGGTCCAAGAGCTGCAGTAGCCAATTCTGGTCGCTCGGTGGCAGCAGCGAGCTAAGAAACGCGGGCCACTGCGCATGCGCGGCTCCCAACAGCTGCAGTACCGAGTTCTGGTCGCCGGGTGGCAGCCGCGAGCAAAGAAGAGGCGCTCCTCTGCGCATGCGCGGTCCAAGAGCTGCAGTACCGAACTTTGGTCGCTCGGTGGCAGCCGCGAGCACAGAAAAATCGCGCCACCGCGCATGCGCGGCTCTCGACCTGCAGTACCCAATTCTGGTCGCTCGGTGGCAGCAGCGAGCTAAGAAACGCGGGCCACTGCGCATGCGCGGCTCCCAACAGCTGCAGTACCGAATTCTGGTCGCTCGGTGGCAGCCGCGAGCAAATAAGAAGCGCGCCACGGCGCATGCGCGGTCAAAGAGTTGCAGTACCGAACTTTGGTCGCTCGGTGGCAGCCGCGAGCACAGAAAAATCGCGCCAGCGCGCATGTGCGGATCCAGACCTGCAGTACCCAATTCTGGTCGCTCGGTGGCAGCAGAGCGCTAAGAAACGCGTGCCACTGCACATGCGCGGTCAAAGAGCTGCAGTACCGAATTCTGGTCGCTCGGTGGCAGCAGCGAGCTAAGAAACGCGTGCCACTGCGCATGCGCGGCTCCCAACAGCTGCAGTACCGAATTCTGGTCGCTCGGTGGCAGCCGCGAGCAAATAAGAAGCGCGCCACGGCGCATGCGCGGTCCAAGAGCTGCAGTACCGAACTTTGGTCGCTCGGTGGCAGCCGCGAGCACAGAAAAATCGCGCCACCGCGCATGCGCGGCTCTCGACCTGCAGTACCCAATTCTGGTCGCTCGGTGGCAGCAGCGAGCTAAGAAACGCGGGCCACTGCGCATGCGCGGCTCCCAACAGCTGCAGTACCGAATTCTGGTCGCTCGGTGGCAGCCGCGAGCAAATAAGAAGCGCGCCACGGCGCATGCGCGGTCAAAGAGTTGCAGTACCGAACTTTGGTCGCTCGGTGGCAGCCGCGAGCACAGAAAAATCGCGCCAGCGCGCATGTGCGGATCCAGACCTGCAGTACCCAATTCTGGTCGCTCGGTGGCAGCAGAGCGCTAAGAAACGCGTGCCACTGCACATGCGCGGTCAAAGAGCTGCAGTACCGAATTCTGGTCGCTCGGTGGCAGCAGCGAGCTAAGAAACGCGTGCCACTGCGCATGCGCGGTCAAAGAGCTGCAGTACCCAATTCTGGTCGCCCGGTGGCAGCAGCGAGCTAAGAAAAGCGCGCCACGGCGCATGCGCGGCTCAAGAGCTGCAGTACCCCATCCCGGCCGCCGGGTGCCACCGTCGCCTCACCGGCCCTTTCCCCTTCTCTCCGCCCAGTTTGTACCATCGAAGGACGGTAACTGCTTACTGGGGGTACTGGGCTTAGATTTCTCTGCCCTTTTCCCACCCGCGGCCCAGGCACTAATCTTCATCGCCTCTGTACCAAAAAAAGCACCCGGTGGCTCCAGCATTTCAGTCCTTCCCCTTTGGCTGCTTTAAAAGTCCGGTGGTTTCTGTCCGTGCCCCCCAGCCCATCACCCGGGGAGGAGAAGCAGCACAGGGAACCTGTGGAACAGATTTCTTTCGAATCCGGAGGAAGCCCCAGGGATCGCTGTCTCGGTCTGCACGTGGCCATCTGGGTTGTGGGAGTGACAGCAGCGACTCAACAGATGCTGGGGAGAGATTTAAAAAAAATAAGGCCACACGGGTGACACCCTGAAAGCAGGGGAGGGGCAGCTATGTCGATCAGGAAACCGTGCTTCTGAGCAGACCCGGTGCCAGTGGCTGACCTGCAAACAACGAGCGATACGCTGGTGGTCCTGGGGCTGTGTTGTGGTGTTTGCACCTTTCCTCACCTCTGTGCTATCAGCACTCCGCTCTCCTCATCCTGCACACACACGAGGCTTGCCACGCAGGGCTTGTCACTTGGAGGAGAGACACTGCACGACGTCACTTACCACCCTGCCCTCCAGCGTGCAAAGGAATTAGAAATGAAGCAGGGAAAGCCAAGAGGCCTGCCCGTGTATTAGGCGTCCTCAGCAGATGACCGTAGAGCCCGGCAGGTTCCATCCTTGCTCTGTACAGGGCACGTAGCTCTGCACTCCTTGCCGCTCCTGCCAGCAAGCGTCACAGTTGCACTTTGCTGCCTGCAACACGCAGCACTTAGTGGGCTGGAGGGGCTGTTCTGCCAACGTGACAGGGGAGCAGCTCGGTTCCTTTAACTGCCTAATTTGTCTCCTTGAAACAATCACTTCAACACTTGGTTTCTTTACTTTAGACCCCTCTGCATATCTCCTGGCCCACGAGCCATTTTCAGCTAGCAACACAGCTAAGTACGGTGCTGGTAGAAACCCAGCTGCCATCTCGCTCTGATGTCAAAAGGCTTTTGTAACTTGAACCCCCGATTGTTTTGCCATCGAGACTGCAAGGCAAGGAATACGCCTCTACTTGAACAAGCAAGACACCTACCAAATAGCTGAGCTGTGCACAGTGATAGGTGGCTGCCTGTGACTGACACCTTTTTCTGCTAAAACCAGAGCACGCTTCCCTTGGGAAGAGCCATCGGCAGTACAGAACGTACCTGAGCTCTCCTTGCACCGGGTCCCCAGAGAACGGCATCTTAGTTCGACTGAAGCGTGCAGCAGCCTGTCGTCATCCCAGCCCCTCGCCCTCAAGCGAGTGGCTGCCTGTAGCAGCGGCAGAACCGCTGCTGCGCCGAGGGGAAAGGAATGGCTTGGCGTCAAGCTCTGCAGGCTGCCTGCGTCCCGTGCAGAGCCGACGACCTCGGCAGCCCACACAAAGGGCAAAGCTAACAACCCGAGAAGGAGTCACAGGGTGTAGCAGCTCCTGCCACAACCATACTTCCCAGCCTGCTTATGGAGCAAAAGGCACTTTAAAGCAGCAGTAAAGAACAAGGATGGCTTATTGAGACGGTAGGAATAACATGGAGAGCCTAAAGCATTTAGCTAGGCAGGGCTTGCAACTCACCTTGTGTCATGGTTTAATCCCAGCTGGCAACTAAGCACCACACAACTGCTCACTCGCTCCCCCCTCAGTGGGATGGGGTAGAGAATTGGAAGGGCAAAAGTGAAAAAACTCCACTTGTAAGGAAAAGGGGGGGGAGAGGGAACCAACAGAGAGAAAAACCCAAGACAGACAAGCAGTACAAATGAAAACAATTGCTCGCCACCAACCGACCAATGCCCAGCCAGCCGCAGCCCAGCAGCGGTCCCCCTGCCAACCTCCCCCCTAGTTTTATTACATGACGTCATACGGTCTGGAATATCCCTTGGGTCAGTTGGGGTCAGCTGTCCTACTGTGTCCCCTCCCAAACCCTCGCACACCCCCAGCCTGCTCGCTGGCAGGGCAGGGCGAGGAGCAGAACAGCCCCTGGCGCCGTGCAAGCGCTGCACAGCAGCAACTAACACAGCCCTGCGTCATCAACGCCGTTTTCAGCACAAACCCAAAACGCAGGAGGAGGGAGAGTGGGGTGGGAGTGGGGTGCGGGGGAGCGGGAGGGGGGTGCCAGAGTTTGGGCGGGGGGCAATGGGCATGTTGGCGGGGTAGGCAGCACCCCAGGGGTCCGGGGCAGAGGGGTTACGGGGAGGCAGTGCGGAACACGGGGGGGTGGGAGGAGGGAGAGGAGAGAGGAGGGCAGTGCGGGCACGAGGTAGGAGGGCAGGGGATACGGGGGGTGCGTCACAGGGAAAACCTCGCACGGGGGGAAAAACCTCGCACGGGAAAGGCGGGGCGGACACCGGGAGGGGCGTGTGTGGGTAGAGACATGCGTGGGGGGACATGCGTGGGGATGACCTATACCAGGGGGTCCGCCTGGGACCATCCACAGCAGATAACTCACCTGGGATAATCCGCAACAGATAATCCGTTCCCAATAACTGACCCTCACTGGATAACCCGCACTGGATAACCACGAGCGATGCCCCTCAAACGGCTGGTGTTTCACCCCAAATTTTCCCCAAATTGGGGGGTTTTTTGCTTTTCTATAATATAAGAATTGGGGTTTTTTCCTTTTCCAAAATATTCCATTTGGAGGTTTTTCAACGCTTTTTCACAACAAAAATTGGCGATTTTTGCTTTTGGTTTTGTGCATGAAAATGGGGCATTTTTGCTTTCCGGCTGCACAAATCCAGGTGATTTGGCTTTCCCGGGAGCTCCAAGTTGGGTATTTTTCCCCCAAAATTGTGGGTTTTTTTTTTTTCACCCCTTGCAGACCCTGAATCAGGGGTTTTGTGGTATTTTTATGCCATGGCGGCAGGTCCCGCTCTGTGTGCACGGCCCCGCAGGGGAAAGTCCCCGTTGGGGGAACCGGCCCCAAATCAGGATGGGAAAAGGCAGAAAAGGAGAACAGGGAAGAGGCAGCTTTTGAAAGCGCTTTTATATCTTCAATAGAGAGGTGTTTGGGGGGGGGGGGGGGGTCAAGTTTTTAAATCCTTTCTGTAAACAGGGTTTCTTTGCATATTAAAAACCTTGTATCATAGACATTTACACTTAATGTATTTACACATACCTCTACATATGTATTTAGTGAATATATTTATGTTTCACTTATACCCCCCTATTTCCCACTTATTATATATACCTGTTCAGACTATGTATCTCATATTTTGACACTAAATGCCTTTATAGACGTCTCTATTTACACTTACCTATATTTACACCTGTGTCTTTATAGACTTGGATTTTAGACTTAGATATCTATTTACACTTATATATAACCTCTTAGATTACATATATCTATTTAGACTCTCTATGTAACATGTAGTAAGTGTAGACAGTGATATCTATTCAGACTTTTTTCTATTTTAAATTCCTTCATATACAAAATATATCATCCTTTTTGCATTTTGAAGTCCTTTATTTTTTAATTTATATATACGCGAACTATTTTTGTATTTCAAAACCCTATATACGTCTACTTAGAATTTTTTTATACGCTAAAATCCTTTATATAACATAGTAGATATAGGTCCTTATTTTGAAATCCTTTTATACATATAAATGAATATTATTTTTCAATATACATAAAAATCAGAGATTTTTCTCCATTTCAAGGCCTCACACAGATATATACCATTTTTACAAATTTTTTTAAACGCCCCCACCCCACCCCCCCACCCCCCCCGTGAATTTTCAGGCATTTTTGGGCTGTGACCCCCTTTTTGGGGGGGGGGACCCCCTCGTGGCCCCCCCATTCCCCACTCACCTGCTCCTCCACGGCATCATCACCGCCCCCGGGTGCCCCAAATGACATCATCACCTCCCCAGGCCCCCCAACCCCCCCTTTTTATTCAGCCCTAAAAAAGGTACAAAATGAGGGAAACGGCCCCAACCGGCAGCTCGTTACTTTAATAATGCCATTTACGTATGTACACACGCACCCCCGCCAAAAAGGGGGGCTCTGCTAGAAAAATAAAGGAGGGGCGGCCCCCCCAAACGGTTGCAGCCCTCCTCCAGCCCCTGTCCCACAGGCTGGCAGCTGGCCCCTTACCGTCAGCACGCCTAACGACCGGCAGGCAAACCTGGGCCGGGGGTATCTCTTGAGCACCACGGGACGCTTACAGCGAGACATCTGAAAAACAAAAATCCCAAATGACATTTCAGCATATTAAAAAAATAGCACCGAAGGAAGCAGAGGAATAGGGATAGGGTAGTAGTTGAGCTAAAGAAGGATGCTAGGCAAACAGGTCAGCTCAAAATACAACACGTCCTTTAAAAGCTAGAGCGATTCGAACGCTTAAAATCAGCATTAAGACTAATTGACACGATTTTGAACACGTTCTTCGCAGAGAAGTAAACACTCTTGCTGGTGTTGGAAAACGCCTCGTCCCTTCCTTACAGCACCGCTGCAGGGAGATAACCCCGTGAGGCTGCAGGACAAGGGTGTACCGTAATCAGAATCTACGCTCACGGATCCACCGCCGCAGCTCCAGCCCTTGCGCTGCTGCTGCGCATCTTGCTTGCTTGGTCAATAAAGCTGAAAGTGAAGTGTAAAACTTTGAAGAGTAAAATGAAAAAGAAAGAACAAATCTCAGCAATTCATTTTATGCTAAAAAGGTGTGCGTACGTTTATACACGTACAAGAAGAATACTTATATTATAAAAATATTTGATTTTCCTTTTGCATTAATTTAAATTGCATAGCTGTGAATTCATACCGTTAAATTATCTACCTCCAAAATACACAGCTATCGTTTGACCAGGGGTTTTGCGTGTGTTACATGACTAGGAGGGACGCCTGGCCAGCTGTGCCGAGACTGATGCCACCGAACTGGCGGGGAAACGCGCCGTTGAAAGCAAGACAGAAATAAAGTACTTCAGAGCACTCTGTCAAAAGATTGGGAAAAAAACCTATAACATTCAGTTGCCTCTCTTCTTAAACATTTAGAACAACTACCTAACTGCTTAAGTACACCTAATAAATTATACGCTACAGCTATTTGGCAGTGGCAGTTTAAACAATGCAAGTCAGTTTGGAAATTATACAATTTTAACTTTCTTTTTTAAATTTCATTTATGATAGAAAAATCAGTGAGATAAGAGATTTCCCATATGGTTTTACTTTTTTTTTGGGGGGGGGGGGGGGCGGGGGCAGGCGGTGGGGAATATCAAATCCCCAGTGCTGCAATACATAAGGCTACCAAAAAGGATTGGCAGATTTGCTAATGCTTTTGGCTGTACCCAAGCGTGCGGAGGAACACGTTTTTATGGTATCTCAACTGTTACACCTGAGAACCAAAGATCAGCGATACATCGACTATTGGAAGACGTGCTGCGCTTAGGTCTTTGGAAGGAAATCGACTCCCTACTTTGTTTTTTTCCAGAGAGAGTGAAAAGTCTCATTGCGGATGACTTCTACTGCCAAGTACATCATTGTATGGTTTAACCCCAGCCAGCAAAATAAACCCCCCGCAGCCGCTCGCTCGCTCACCACCACCACCCCCCCCCCCCCCGTGGGATGGGGGAGAGAATCGGGAGGGCACAAGTAGGAAAGCTCCCGGGTTGAGATAAAAACAGTTTAATAATTGAAATAAAATGAAGCAGAACAGTAATAATAACAATGAGAACAACAACAATAACAGAATACACAAAGCAGGGGATGCACAACGCAACTGCTCACCGACCGTGTCATGAGCAGGGGGCGAGCCCCCCCCCCACCTGTTTTTTATACTGAGCATGATGTCACATGGTATAGAATACCCCATGGGACAGCTGGGTCCACCACCCCGGCTGTGCTTCCCACCCCGTCCCCCTCCGCCCGCCCGCCCGCCCCCCCCCCCCCCCCCCCCCCCCCCCCCCCCCCCGGTCCCGGTGCAAGCATCACCCAGCAACAGTCAAAGCATCAATGGGCCATCAACACTCCTTTCACACCAAACCCAAAACACAGCACACCCCCCAAGCTACTGGGAAGAAAGTTAACTCTGTCCCAGCCGGAACCGGGACAATCATCTCTGAAGATGCATTCTGATGGGAAGTTCATAAAAGGCAACTCCTTTGAATGAGAAAGATTTCCATTCTGGAAAATCTCTTTCCAACTGAAGTCAATTACACACTGTAGGTTAAGGAAAAAGGACATTATAGAAGCAGTAACTCACCAAAAACACATCAGGACTCTCTGTCGCTAGTTACGAGGCTGCTAACGCTTCTCGGGAAAGCCTGGAAAACACGCCGAAGCGACGCCGATTTGTCCCGTTTTGTCCACGTCTCTTCTTTGACCTTGATTGCTTTTAGCACAGATGCTAGTATCTCAGTAAGGTTTTCGAGGACTACTGTAAGGTATTTTAAACACTTACTGACCGAAAAAGCATAAAGCTTTTATCGTGAAAACAAAGTCTGTTTCTCCTGAACATCCGAACTCTTACAAACAGTTCCTTTCCTCTTCTAGTCCAACATTACTTTCACAGTACCCTTTCATAGTAAGCACACAGAAACAGAAGACCCTGCTTTCAGGAAGAGAAAATAGACGGAGGGAAGCACGCTTTGCATAGGCGTACCATGCTCCAGAACAGACCTTATTTATTTTTAGTATTTGTGTTAAAATATTTCACATAAAAAAAAAATACAGAAGGAGAGTTGCCACATTCTTAATGTTAACTGTGAAGTCCATACTACAAGCACCTTAGGAAAAATGCAGACACATATCACAGACGTACCTAGTACTTGCAGACCACTATGGATCCTTTCCATCTGTCTCGTACTTTCACAGCAGTTGACACTCTGCTGAGAGGAAAGGAGAAAAAAAAAAAAAAACACAAACAACGTTTAGCACAAAGCTTCCTTTTCTGTGAAGACTACAACTGAGTGGAGGAAAAAGTATTTTGCATCATCTTTGGTACAGTTGTTGAGACAGGCCACTAGAGCTTCTGCACGTTTTAGACAACCGTGCCTTTTTTTTGGCTCAGTGGCAGCTTTAGTTTCGCTAGAACTCACTTCCCTAGAGACACGCAGGTGACAGACACAGATACCTACATACGTTTTCTCAAGCCTAAGCATAGCCGCGATTTCCTCACCCTATACGTCCCAAGCTGAGTATTTTTGTCAAAGAGTACAGCAACCCATCTGTCCTTGTGAACTCGCTGCAAAAGAGGAATCCTTTTTTCCAGGCCGTTTCTCCAAACGGTCAAGATCTTTTAAAACTGCAGTTGTGCCACCAAACCTGCTCAGGGTCCCTCCCAACCTTCGACCGTCATTAGATTTAACAGGCACACGCTCTACTCCGTCTTCCAATAGCAAAAATACATAACGCTCTCAGACCCCGAGCGCAACCCTACGGTCGTCCACACACACCTCGCTGTTTTGATGAGGAGCCACTGAGCACCCCTGCGAGCACAGCGGGATCATGCGCAAGACCAGTGTCCTGGTTTCGGCTGGGATAGAGTTAATTTTCTTCCTGGTATCTGGTATAGCGCTGTGGTTTAGATTTAGTACGAGAAAAACGTGGATGACACTTTGATGTTTTAGTTGCGGCTAAGCAGCGCTTACGCTAGTCGAGGACTTTTCAGCTTCTCATGCCCTGCCAGCGAGAAGCTGGGAGGGACCTTAGCCAGGACAGCTGACCCAAACCAGCCAAAGGGATATTCCATACCATATGACATCGTGCTCAGTATATAAGCTGGGGGAGTTGGCCGGGGGGCGGCGACCGCCGCTCGGGGACCGGCTGGGCATCAGTCGGCGGGCGGTGAGCAATTGCATTGTGCATCGCTTATTTTGTATATTCTTTTATCATTATGATTGCTTCCCCTTCCTTTTCTGTCCCATTAAACTGTCTTTACCTCACCCCACGAACTTCACTTTTTTTTCCGATTCTCTCCCCCATCCCCCTTTGGGGGCAGGGGGAGCGAGCGAGCAGCTGTGTGGTGTCTAGCTGCCTGCCAGGTTAAACCACAACAATCAGTTTCACCTATGCTGATTTCAGCGAATGCAGCTTCTGAAGCTTTAAACTGAAAACCGTATCTTGACACTTTGCCACGGTAGAAACAATTCGTAACTAGAACTCTACAAAAGTGCAGTAACGCAAACTGCAAACCCACAGCAGTGACAGCTTCAGAAATATTTCGACCGGGAACAAGGGAGAAAAACAATACAGTTTCATCTCACGCACAGGAAAGCTGCAGGCAGAGAAAAGGGTCAGCATTCGTAGCCCTCACAGAACACAGGCATTCTCCTTCCATTCCTAAACCCGCCTCTTAGGTCGAAATATCACAACATTACTACGGCAATATCGAGAGCAGGGAACAACAGCCCTGCCACTGGATGTGCTACTGACTGATGCTATTTACGTAGCAGGACACCTAGACAGAGGGGCACGTTTTTCCACACACAACCCTGAACTTCCTGAAAATTTATGTTTACCAAAACTAGCCATTTGGAACACATTGCCAAACAATGTTTGGCAATAAGACTTTGATGTGTTTGACACACACAAATTTGGGGTAACTCGCTACTTGCTTCCTGCTGTCGTTGTTCTTCCTTCAGAAATTCTACTTGTAGCCAAGTTATTCGCTACCGGTTCAAGCATTTACCTTCCAGGTATTACCAGCACATTTACACAGGCCAGTAACTAAACTGCTCTTCTAAAACTACCCGAGTGAAAATTACAGCCATGAAAGAGGAGTGACAGAGAAGAAAAGGAGAGGTCAGGCAGCAAGAGAGCTCTGCAGGCTGCCACCAGCCAACATCGCACTCTTAAAAAAAAAACACCACCACCACAAAAAAACCCACAAAAACCAACAACAAAACCTTGACGTTGTACCTTTTTTTCCTTTTGGAGCTCGTCCCTGTCTCAGCCTATTGTCTTGTCAGAGCATGAAGTGCAGATGATCTGTATCCCGATGACATCTGCATGTGATGAACACGTGTTCAGAAATAGTCCAGATCTGTAAGACTGGTGTCATTTTTGTGGTTTTAGGAATCATAACTCAATTTTATTGACCGATGCATTTGTGAGGAAACTAATTAACTTTTAAACATAGCCTTTCCTTGGGGAGAAAAATGTGTTAGGGAGTGAAAAAAACTATGATTCAGAGCTCCCAACCATGACGGAGCAGCGGGGAAATTAATGAAAGTGAAGACCAACAGCAGCAACATTAAGCGACATTTGGCTTTAATTCTGATCACGTACTTAAGCGACTCTCCAAGTCTATACCTCGATCCTATGAATGCCTAGCCCTTTTTTGGAAGGACAAACTTTTTTCCTTAAAAGTCCTAGATTGAAGACTCCACTGAACAGAACGTGGATTGAGCCACAGGACAACATGCCATCAACACTCTAATGAAAAAAAAATCAAGTAAAAATCAAGTTTAAGTATCAATTTCCATCGTGTTTCATTCATTACCTTTCTAGTGGTACCTAGGTGCTCAAAAATTAACTATACTGACACCACATATTACTAAAAATTGAGTTACGCATATAAAAATAAAAGGCTATTTCCAACCTGCCCGTAAAATCAGTATGAACAAACAGAAGAGAAACACTTGACCCTAAAGAAGGTAACAGGCAGCTCTTAATTTATCGTAGATGAAAGTTCATTCTTTTACCTGAAAGGAAAACACTCGTAACTACCCGGGGACCGATTCAGGAACGAGGCACGCTCTGTTAACGGCAATTGTCCATCAGCTTTTCTGCACCGGCAGCAAATTTGCCTTTTCCCTGGGTTTGACGTGGAGTAGCTGCAGCGTCCTTGAACGCGCCAATGTTTCTCCCCGCTTCCCCGGCCCCACACGTGCCATTACCTGAGCAGCAAGCGGCGTCAACCACGCAGGATTTTCTTCACGTGACGCAGAAGGTGATGCTGGGAAAAGAGGAGGCACAAAATGAACCTGTTTGTCACGCCCAGCCAACGGTGAAAACCCAGGGAAGGATTCTCCCGTGCGGGGCCGGGCTGTGCACCCCGGGAGCTCCAGCCGGCCGGTTTCTCTCCCCTTTGCCAGGTACTGGGGAGACACCGCCACCTCGTGCCGCCGCCTGCCCCCCGGGGAGAGCCGGGGGACCCCCACCTCACTTTAGCCCTTGGGAACGGGACCGGGAGAGACCCTCCACGCAAAGAGAGCGGATCCACGCGTGGCGTGGATTTAATCCCCGAGGGAAGAGGCCGGGCTCCCCGCTGGCAGAAGGACAACTCGCCTCCCTGCCGCTCGGAGCTCCTTGCTGGGGACAGCCCTGCCGACGCCTGGCTGCTCTTCAGCCGTGCTAGGAGTGCAGTCCAGCCGACGGATGCTCCAGCAAATAGACACTGCAGCGAATCGCAGCTCCCGCTCATTACAGCTGCAGGTAATTTTGCCTCTGGCTAAGGCATGCCCCAGACAGCGGACACCCCGTCTCGTTCCAGCTCCTGCTTGCTATGGTTCTGGCTCATTGAAGCTCCAGCTATGTACTGAAGCTCCCGTTGATTTCAGCTCCTTCTCCTTACAAGCTCCAGCTCATTGCAACAATCTGGGCTTTTGACAAGGTCATAAATCAATCGCTGTCAAAACTTGACTATTAGGATTAAATATCATAGTTGTACGTTGTATAAATATTAATTAGTTTGTACGATTAATTAGTTAGTAACTATTCTAAGCAGTCGACAAGGAAGAGCTGGACTCGAAGAGGGCGTGCGGGGTCTGAAAAGCAGAGACCACCTCTTCCCCCCAGAGACCACCGTTGAGTTTGGCCTGGTGCGTGCCGGCCTCCCACACTTCGGGGTCCAGCAGGACCAGACCCCCACTCCCGGGGAGGGTCCACGCACCCTGCCCACCCCCTGCTTTCCCCTGCAGCCCCCAATGCCCTCCCACCCCCCCGCACAAACGGCCAAACCGGCTTCTGCTTTGGGCCCCCAAACCAGCTCACTTAGCGCCCATTTCTGAGCCCAAAAACCCAGCTGCTGCGCCTGTTCTCAAGTCCCAAAGATGCCCCCGGGGAGGGCAAGCGCTTGTGTGATGCTTCTGGCAGAAACGGGGCTGAAAGGTCTGATCCTGGTGCCAGGGGAGCAGAGGAGAGCTGGGTGGGACCAGCTTTTGCTCCTGGAACAACCCCAATTCCCTGCTCCAAGGTCTTCCCCTTGGGGCCCTGGGGTGTACCTGTCCCTCCCCTTAAAATGCTCCAGGAGTTTCGGGGGCAGAAGGCCGTTTCTAATCCCTCTCTCCAGCAGCTCCTCCCTCGACTCGGCCCGTAAAGCCCCCAGACTCAAGCACCTCGCTGGGGCGGGCGGCCTCCATTGCCTACAGGCTGCCCGTCTGCCTGCAGGGAGGGCTGGGGGGTGCCCGGCCCCACGGGGCGACAGTGGGGACTCGCAGGGAGGGTCTATTTGCACACAGCGCCCCCCCTCCCCTCCCCCGGCCCCACTGCGCGGCCCCCCTAGGGCACACAGCCCCCGCCCCCCCCCCCCAGCCCCACTCCCCAGATGCTCACAGCCCCTCCTCCGCCTGGAGCCCCCCCAGCACCCTTCCCCGGAGCCTGCAGGACCGCGCCCCCCCCCCCTCGCCACAGCCCCGCTCCTCGGCTCCCCGGGCCCGCGGCCCCTCACACTCACGCTGCGCCGCTGCCTCGGTGCAAAGCCCGCCGCGCGCCCCGTTGAAATACCCTCCGCAGCCAATCAGCTCGCGGCTCCACGGGCCCGCCCGCGCGGGGCACGCTGGGAGTTGTAGTCCCCGCCGCGGGACTGCGCATGCGCGCGGCTGCGTGTCCATCAACACCCGTACAATGGAGGCGATCGTGCACGGACCCTGGTGCAACCCTTGTGCCCCCTATGCTCGCAGCCCCTCCCCAGCGTTTGCAAGCGCCTCCCAGCCCCAGGACCCCCGGTGCTCACAGCACCCGACCACGCCATTTTCCAGCCCCCTGGGAGGCCCAAGCCCCACTCTCAAGTCCCGCCAGGGCCCACAGCCCCACTCCCCAGCTTCTTGGGGCACCGCAGCCCCCCCCAGCCTCACTCCCCAGCCCCCCTAGGGCACACAGCCCCACTTCCCAGCGCATCTAGGGCACACAGCCCCCCAAGCCCCACTCCCCGACCCCCCCCGGATGCACAGCCCCCCACCAGCCTCTCTCCCCGGCTCCTCCGGGATGCACAGCCCCTCCGAGCCCCACTCCCAGGCCCCCCTCGGGATGCACAGCCCCTTTCAGCCCCACTCCCAGGCCCCCCCTCGGAATGCACAGCCCCCCCCAGCCCCACTCCCCGGCTCCCCCCGGGATGCACAGCCCCCCCCAGTCCCACTCCCCGCCCCCCCTCGGGATGGACAGCCCCACTCCCCGGCCCCCTCCGGGATGCACAGCCTCCCCCAGCCTCACTCCTCGGTCCCCCTAGGGCACTCAGCCCCCCCCAGCCCCACTCCCCGCCCCCCCCCGGGATGGACAGCCCCACTCCTCAGCCCTCCCGGGGGTCCGCAGCCTCCCCCCAGCCCCACTCCCCAGATGCTCACAGCCTCTCCGTGGTCTGGCGCTCCGCCAGTCCCAGTCCCCCTCCCCGGAGCCTACAGGTCTCCCCTCACGCCGCCTGCCGCTGCCGCCGCCTGCCGCCGCCGCGCGCCCCGTTGAAATACCCTCTGCAGCCAATCAGCGCGCGGCTCCCCCGGGCCGCCCGCGGGGGGGCACGCCGGGAGTTGTAGTCCCCGCCCCGGAAGTACGCATGCGCACGGCGCCTTGTGCCGCGGGGCTGGCTGTACAGGGACCCCCGTGCAACGGTGGTGGTTGTGCAGGGACCCTTGCGCAACGGGGGGGTCGGTGTGTGGAGACCCCCGTGCAATGGGGGGGGCAGTGCAGGAGGACCCTTATGCAATTGGTTGGTGTGCAGGGGACCCTCGTGCAATGGCAGGCAGGTGCACGGGGACCCTTGTGCGATGGTGGTGATTGTGCAGGACCCTCATGTGACAGTGGTAGTTGTGCAGGACCCTCGCGTGACAGTGATGGTTATTTTTCTCGGCAGTACGGGAGCAAAACAGCCGGTGTCTGAAACCACTGGGGTGTTTTGACTGCTGCTGAGCAGCCTCGAGGCCGCCTCCGGTTCCCACATGGCTCCCATGGTGTGCGTGGACCCTCCTGCAATGGGTGCAGGTGTGCAAGGAGGGTGATCCGGGGTAGGGGTCCCTCTCTGGAGGCACCCAGCTCGAGCTGGCACCTAAGAACTAATCAAGAAGTAATGAGGAACCTTCCCTCGCACCTGACGTTAACCAGCGAGATCCCAGGGTCAGACCCTGTTACAGTGATTGGACCCTGGGGAGGTGGCAGAGGGTGCCCTGGACAGGTTGGGGGGGGTTCCCTGGGGAGGAGGGGAGCCCCCACCCCCCTGACTGTGGGCACTTGCCCAAGGAGCAGAGCATGGTGCAAGACTTTAGGGGGGATGAGGGCCAGCGGGACCCCGAGGTGGCGGTGCCGGCTCTTCCCAGTGTCTCCCCAGGCACCTGCCATGCTGAGGGGGATGGGTGGGTGGGGTGGGTCTCAGGGCTGGGGGTGACCGTGGGGATCCGGAGGGGGGCTCAGGATGGGGCAAGGGGGGAATCCTGGGGTCCGGGAGGGACCCTGGGAGTCGGGTAGGGGGACATTTGGGTGCTCTGGACGCCGAGTCCCCACCACAGCCAGCCCTTCCCGGGGGTCCCCAGGCTGCCGGGCTCCTCTGGCCCCAGCCGGTGGGAGCTGTGTCCTCCCAGCCGCTGGCCACACAATGGCAGCACCGACCCACGGCCACGCGGAGACGGGGCTGGGGACAGGGCCGGGGGATGCCTGCGCTCCACCTGGGTCTGCAGGGCTCAGGCAGGGGGGACCCGGCATGCTGCAGCTCCGCTCCCACCCTGGGGACCCCAAACACCCCTGGGGCAGACGGTGTCCCCAGTGTGTCCACCTGACGGGGGGTGGCCGGTGCCCCTGGACACCCGCGTGCGTGGCGGTGGGGGGGGGGGGCATTGCTGTCCCTGTCGCTGGTGGCAACCGGCATGGGGGGAAGGTGACAGTGAGGATCCCCGCCAGTGGCCTGGAGCTCGTCACCGCTGGGGAGACAGGGGACAAGCAGGGCCATACCAAGGAGCGATGGCAGCCCAGCCCACTCTCTGGGTGTCCCCGCCCCCTGTCCCCAGGGCTCCCCTCCGTCCCCGTGTTTTATTGGGGGAACACAGAGCCCAACGACCAGCCGCAGGGACAGGGGTCGGGGAGCTGCCCCAGGGCTGGGGACAGCACCGGGACACGCCGACACTCTTGGGGGTGCTGGCATGCGGGGGGGGGCACTCTAACTGTTGCCGCCCGGGATGACGAATGCACCGGGATGGGGACGGCGCATGGAGGGGCCAGAGCCGGAGCGCGAACGCCGGGCTCCTGTACCACGCTTCGGCTTCGGGGCGGCAGCAGCGAAGGCGGCGGCGGCGGCGCTGCTGCGCACCTGTGCGGTGCCGGCGCTGCAGTACCGCGATTCGGCCACGGGGCGGCAGCAGCAGCGAGCAGCCGCGGGGCGGCGCGTGCCCGGGGGCGGCACCGGCGCTGCAGTTCCGCGCTTTGCGTGCCCAGCGCCCGCCGGCACCGCGCACGTGGGGCGGCAGCGGCGTTTCCTTACCGGGACGAAGGAACGAACGCGGCGGCATCAGCCCGCAGGCACCACGGCACGGCATTGCCGATACCGGCGGACTGCAGCACGGAGAAGGGGGGCACCACCGCGCATGCGCGGCTCAAGGGCTGCAGTACCGAATTTTAGTCGCGTGGTGGCAGCAGCGAGCCAAGAAAAGCGCGCCACCGCGCATGCGCGGCTCCCGAGCTGCAGTACCGAATTTTGGTCGCTCAGTGGCAGCAGCGAGCAAAGAAAAAGCGCGCCTCCGCACATGCGCGACTCAAGAGCTGCAGTACCCAATTTTAGTCGCTCGGTGACAGCCGCGAGCAAAGAAAAGCGTGCCACTGCGCATGCGCGGCTCCCAACACCTGCAGTACTCAATTTTAGTCGCTCGGTGGCAGCCGCGAGCAAAGAAAAGCGCGCCAGCGCGCATGCGCGGTTCAAGAGCTGCAGTACCGAATTCTGGTCGCTCGGTGGCAGCCGCGAGCAAAGAAAAGCGCGCCACGGCGCATGCGCGGTCCAAGAGCTGCAGTACCGAAATTTGGTCGCTCGGTGGCAGCCGCGAGCAAAGAAAAGCGCGCCAGCGCGCATGCGCGGTCCAATAGCTGCAGTACCCAACTCTGGTCGCTCGGTGGCAGCCGCGAGCAAAGAAGAAGAGCGCCTCCGCGCATGCGCAGTCCAAGAGCTGCAGTACCGAGTTCTGGTCGCCGGGTGGCAGCAGCGAGCGCGGCAACGAGCGTCACTGCGCATGCGCGGTCCAAGAGCTGCAGTACCGAATTCTCGTCGCTCGGTGGCAGCAGAGAGCTAATAAACGCGTGCCACTGCGCATGCGCGGTCAAAGAGCTGCAGTACCGAATTTTGGTCGCTCGGTGACAGCCGCGAGCAAAGAAAAGCGCGCCACTGCGCATGCGCGGCTCCCAACAGCTGCAGTACCGAATTCTGGTCGCTCGGTGGCAGCCGCGAGCAAATAAGAAGCGCGCCACGGCGCATGCGCGGTCAAAGAGCTGCAGTACCGAACTTTGGTCGCTCGGTGGCAGCCGCGAGCAAAGAAGAGGCGCTCCTCTGCGCATGCGCGGTCCAAGAGCTGCAGTACCGAATTTTGGTCGCTCGGTGGCAGCCGCGAGCAAAGAAAAGCGCGCCAACGCGCATGCGCGGTCCAAGAGCTGCAGTACCGAGTTCTGGTCGCTCGGTGGCAGCCGCGAGCAAAGAAAAATCGCGCCACCGCGCATGCGCGGCTCCCGACCTGCAGTACCGAATTTTGGTCGCTCGGTGGCAGCAGAGAGCTAAGAAACGCGCGCCAAGGCGCATGCGCGGTCCAAGAGCTGCAGTACCGAACTTTGGTCGCTCGGTGGCAGCCGCGAGCAAAGAAAAGCGCGCCACTGCGCATGCGCGGTCCAAGAGCTGCAGTACCGAGTTCTGGTCGCCGGGTGGCAGCCGCGAGCAAAGAAGAGGCGCTCCTCTGCGCATGCGCGGTCCAAGAGCTGCAGTACCGAACTTTGGTCGCTCGGTGGCAGCCGCGAGCACAGAAAAATCGCGCCACCGCGCATGCGCGGCTCTCGACCTGCAGTACCCAATTCTGGTCGCTCGGTGGCAGCAGCGAGCTAAGAAACGCGTGCCACTGCGCATGCGCGGTCAAAGAGCTGCAGTACCGAATTCTGGTCGCTCGGTGGCAGCAGCGAGCTAAGAAACGCGCGCCACGGCGCATGCGCGGTCCAAGAGCTGCAGTAGCCAATTCTGGTCGCTCGGTGGCAGCAGCGAGCTAAGAAACGCGGGCCACTGCGCATGCGCGGCTCCCAACAGCTGCAGTACCGAGTTCTGGTCGCCGGGTGGCAGCCGCGAGCAAAGAAGAGGCGCTCCTCTGCGCATGCGCGGTCCAAGAGCTGCAGTACCGAACTTTGGTCGCTCGGTGGCAGCCGCGAGCACAGAAAAATCGCGCCACCGCGCATGCGCGGCTCCCGACCTGCAGTACCCAATTCTGGTCGCTCGGTGGCAGCAGCGAGCTAAGAAACGCGTGCCACTGCGCATGCGCGGTCAAAGAGCTGCAGTACCGAATTCTGGTCGCTCGGTGGCAGCAGCGAGCTAAGAAACGCGCGCCACGGCGCATGCGCGGTCCAAGAGCTGCAGTAGCCAATTCTGGTCGCTCGGTGGCAGCAGCGAGCTAAGAAACGCGGGCCACTGCGCATGCGCGGCTCCCAACAGCTGCAGTACCGAGTTCTGGTCGCCGGGTGGCAGCCGCGAGCAAAGAAGAGGCGCTCCTCTGCGCATGCGCGGTCCAAGAGCTGCAGTACCGAACTTTGGTCGCTCGGTGGCAGCCGCGAGCACAGAAAAATCGCGCCACCGCGCATGCGCGGCTCTCGACCTGCAGTACCCAATTCTGGTCGCTCGGTGGCAGCAGCGAGCTAAGAAACGCGGGCCACTGCGCATGCGCGGCTCCCAACAGCTGCAGTACCGAATTCTGGTCGCTCGGTGGCAGCCGCGAGCAAATAAGAAGCGCGCCACGGCGCATGCGCGGTCAAAGAGTTGCAGTACCGAACTTTGGTCGCTCGGTGGCAGCCGCGAGCACAGAAAAATCGCGCCAGCGCGCATGTGCGGATCCAGACCTGCAGTACCCAATTCTGGTCGCTCGGTGGCAGCAGAGCGCTAAGAAACGCGTGCCACTGCACATGCGCGGTCAAAGAGCTGCAGTACCGAATTCTGGTCGCTCGGTGGCAGCAGCGAGCTAAGAAACGCGTGCCACTGCGCATGCGCGGTCAAAGAGCTGCAGTACCCAATTCTGGTCGCCCGGTGGCAGCAGCGAGCTAAGAAAAGCGCGCCACGGCGCATGCGCGGCTCAAGAGCTGCAGTACCCCATCCCGGCCGCCGGGTGCCACCGTCGCCTCACCGGCCCTTTCCCCTTCTCTCCGCCCAGTTTGTACCATCGAAGGACGGTAACTGCTTACTGGGGGTACTGGGCTTAGATTTCTCTGCCCTTTTCCCACCCGCGGCCCAGGCACTAATCTTCATCGCCTCTGTACCAAAAAAAGCACCCGGTGGCTCCAGCATTTCAGTCCTTCCCCTTTGGCTGCTTTAAAAGTCCGGTGGTTTCTGTCCGTGCCCCCCAGCCCATCACCCGGGGAGGAGAAGCAGCACAGGGAACCTGTGGAACAGATTTCTTTCGAATCCGGAGGAAGCCCCAGGGATCGCTGTCTCGGTCTGCACGTGGCCATCTGGGTTGTGGGAGTGACAGCAGCGACTCAACAGATGCTGGGGAGAGATTTAAAAAAAATAAGGCCACACGGGTGACACCCTGAAAGCAGGGGAGGGGCAGCTATGTCGATCAGGAAACCGTGCTTCTGAGCAGACCCGGTGCCAGTGGCTGACCTGCAAACAACGAGCGATACGCTGGTGGTCCTGGGGCTGTGTTGTGGTGTTTGCACCTTTCCTCACCTCTGTGCTATCAGCACTCCGCTCTCCTCATCCTGCACACACACGAGGCTTGCCACGCAGGGCTTGTCACTTGGAGGAGAGACACTGCACGACGTCACTTACCACCCTGCCCTCCAGCGTGCAAAGGAATTAGAAATGAAGCAGGGAAAGCCAAGAGGCCTGCCCGTGTATTAGGCGTCCTCAGCAGATGACCGTAGAGCCCGGCAGGTTCCATCCTTGCTCTGTACAGGGCACGTAGCTCTGCACTCCTTGCCGCTCCTGCCAGCAAGCGTCACAGTTGCACTTTGCTGCCTGCAACACGCAGCACTTAGTGGGCTGGAGGGGCTGTTCTGCCAACGTGACAGGGGAGCAGCTCGGTTCCTTTAACTGCCTAATTTGTCTCCTTGAAACAATCACTTCAACACTTGGTTTCTTTACTTTAGACCCCTCTGCATATCTCCTGGCCCACGAGCCATTTTCAGCTAGCAACACAGCTAAGTACGGTGCTGGTAGAAACCCAGCTGCCATCTCGCTCTGATGTCAAAAGGCTTTTGTAACTTGAACCCCCGATTGTTTTGCCATCGAGACTGCAAGGCAAGGAATACGCCTCTACTTGAACAAGCAAGACACCTACCAAATAGCTGAGCTGTGCACAGTGATAGGTGGCTGCCTGTGACTGACACCTTTTTCTGCTAAAACCAGAGCACGCTTCCCTTGGGAAGAGCCATCGGCAGTACAGAACGTACCTGAGCTCTCCTTGCACCGGGTCCCCAGAGAACGGCATCTTAGTTCGACTGAAGCGTGCAGCAGCCTGTCGTCATCCCAGCCCCTCGCCCTCAAGCGAGTGGCTGCCTGTAGCAGCGGCAGAACCGCTGCTGCGCCGAGGGGAAAGGAATGGCTTGGCGTCAAGCTCTGCAGGCTGCCTGCGTCCCGTGCAGAGCCGACGACCTCGGCAGCCCACACAAAGGGCAAAGCTAACAACCCGAGAAGGAGTCACAGGGTGTAGCAGCTCCTGCCACAACCATACTTCCCAGCCTGCTTATGGAGCAAAAGGCACTTTAAAGCAGCAGTAAAGAACAAGGATGGCTTATTGAGACGGTAGGAATAACATGGAGAGCCTAAAGCATTTAGCTAGGCAGGGCTTGCAACTCACCTTGTGTCATGGTTTAATCCCAGCTGGCAACTAAGCACCACACAACTGCTCACTCGCTCCCCCCTCAGTGGGATGGGGTAGAGAATTGGAAGGGCAAAAGTGAAAAAACTCCACTTGTAAGGAAAAGGGGGGGGAGAGGGAACCAACAGAGAGAAAAACCCAAGACAGACAAGCAGTACAAATGAAAACAATTGCTCGCCACCAACCGACCAATGCCCAGCCAGCCGCAGCCCAGCAGCGGTCCCCCTGCCAACCTCCCCCCTAGTTTTATTACATGACGTCATACGGTCTGGAATATCCCTTGGGTCAGTTGGGGTCAGCTGTCCTACTGTGTCCCCTCCCAAACCCTCGCACACCCCCAGCCTGCTCGCTGGCAGGGCAGGGCGAGGAGCAGAACAGCCCCTGGCGCTGTGCAAGCGCTGCACAGCAGCAACTAACACAGCCCTGCGTCATCAACGCCGTTTTCAGCACAAACCCAAAACGCAGGAGGAGGGAGAGTGGGGTGGGAGTGGGGTGCGGGGGAGCGGGAGGGGGGTGCCAGAGTTTGGGCGGGGGGCAATGGGCATGTTGGCGGGGTAGGCAGCACCCCAGGGGTCCGGGGCAGAGGGGTTACGGGGAGGCAGTGCGGAACACGGGGGGGTGGGAGGAGGGAGAGGAGAGAGGAGGGCAGTGCGGGCACGAGGTAGGAGGGCAGGGGATACGGGGGGCGCGTCACAGGGAAAACCTCGCACGGGGGGAAAAACCTCGCACGGGAAAGGCGGGGCGGACACCGGGAGGGGCGTGTGTGGGTAGAGACATGCGTGGGGGGACATGCGTGGGGATGACCTATACCAGGGGGTCCGCCTGGGACCATCCACAGCAGATAACTCACCTGGGATAATCCGCAACAGATAATCCGTTCCCAATAACTGACCCTCACTGGATAACCCGCACTGGATAACCACGAGCGATGCCCCTCAAACGGCTGGTGTTTCACCCCAAATTTTCCCCAAATTGGGGGGTTTTTTGCTTTTCTATAATATAAGAATTGGGGTTTTTTCCTTTTCCAAAATATTCCATTTGGAGGTTTTTCAACGCTTTTTCACAACAAAAATTGGCGATTTTTGCTTTTGGTTTTGTGCATGAAAATGGGGCATTTTTGCTTTCCGGCTGCACAAATCCAGGTGATTTGGCTTTCCCGGGAGCTCCAAGTTGGGTATTTTTCCCCCAAAATTGTGGGTTTTTTTTTTTTCACCCCTTGCAGACCCTGAATCAGGGGTTTTGTGGTATTTTTATGCCATGGCGGCAGGTCCCGCTCTGTGTGCACGGCCCCGCAGGGGAAAGTCCCCGTTGGGGGAACCGGCCCCAAATCAGGATGGGAAAAGGCAGAAAAGGAGAACAGGGAAGAGGCAGCTTTTGAAAGCGCTTTTATATCTTCAATAGAGAGGTGTTTGGGGGGGGGGGGGGGGTCAAGTTTTTAAATCCTTTCTGTAAACAGGGTTTCTTTGCATATTAAAAACCTTGTATCATAGACATTTACACTTAATGTATTTACACATACCTCTACATATGTATTTAGTGAATATATTTATGTTTCACTTATACCCCCCTATTTCCCACTTATTATATATACCTGTTCAGACTATGTATCTCATATTTTGACACTAAATGCCTTTATAGACGTCTCTATTTACACTTACCTATATTTACACCTGTGTCTTTATAGACTTGGATTTTAGACTTAGATATCTATTTACACTTATATATAACCTCTTAGATTACATATATCTATTTAGACTCTCTATGTAACATGTAGTAAGTGTAGACAGCGATATCTATTCAGACTTTTTTCTATTTTAAATTCCTTCATATACAAAATATATCATCCTTTTTGCATTTTGAAGTCCTTTATTTTTTAATTTATATATACGCGAACTATTTTTGTATTTCAAAACCCTATATACGTCTACTTAGAATTTTTTTATACGCTAAAATCCTTTATATAACATAGTAGATATAGGTCCTTATTTTGAAATCCTTTTATACATATAAATGAATATTATTTTTCAATATACATAAAAATCAGAGATTTTTCTCCATTTCAAGGCCTCACACAGATATATACCATTTTTACAAATTTTTTTAAACGCCCCCACCCCACCCCCCCACCCCCCCCGTGAATTTTCAGGCATTTTTGGGCTGTGACCCCCTTTTTGGGGGGGGACACCCCCTCGTGGCCCCCCCATTCCCCACTCACCTGCTCCTCCACGGCATCATCACCGCCCCCGGGTGCCCCAAATGACATCATCACCTCCCCAGGCCCCCCAACCCCCCCTTTTTATTCAGCCCCAAAAAAGGTACAAAATGAGGGAAACGGCCCCAACCGGCAGCTCGTTACTTTAATAATGCCATTTACGTATGTACACACGCACCCCCGCCAAAAAGGGGGGCTCTGCTAGAAAAATAAAGGAGGGGCGGCCCCCCCAAACGGTTGCAGCCCTCCTCCAGCCCCTGTCCCACAGGCTGGCAGCTGGCCCCTTACCGTCAGCACGCCTAACGACCGGCAGGCAAACCTGGGCCGGGGGTATCTCTTGAGCACCACGGGACGCTTACAGCGAGACATCTGAAAAACAAAAATCCCAAATGACATTTCAGCATATTAAAAAAATAGCACCGAAGGAAGCAGAGGAATAGGGATAGGGTAGTAGTTGAGCTAAAGAAGGATGCTAGGCAAACAGGTCAGCTCAAAATACAACACGTCCTTTAAAAGCTAGAGCGATTCGAACGCTTAAAATCAGCATTAAGACTAATTGACACGATTTTGAACACGTTCTTCGCAGAGAAGTAAACACTCTTGCTGGTGTTGGAAAACGCCTCGTCCCTTCCTTACAGCACCGCTGCAGGGAGATAACCCCGTGAGGCTGCAGGACAAGGG
This sequence comes from Calonectris borealis, assembly GCF_964195595.1. Taxonomy (NCBI): domain Eukaryota; kingdom Metazoa; phylum Chordata; class Aves; order Procellariiformes; family Procellariidae; genus Calonectris; species Calonectris borealis. Next base: position 18,255,847 of record NC_134328.1, on the reverse strand, counting down.
TGTACCGTAATCAGAATCTACGCTCACGGATCCACCGCCGCAGCTCCAGCCCTTGCGCTGCTGCTGCGCATCTTGCTTGCTTGGTCAATAAAGCTGAAAGTGAAGTGTAAAACTTTGAAGAGTAAAATGAAAAAGAAAGAACAAATCTCAGCAATTCATTTTATGCTAAAAAGGTGTGCGTACGTTTATACACGTACAAGAAGAATACTTATATTATAAAAATATTTGATTTTCCTTTTGCATTAATTTAAATTGCATAGCTGTGAATTCATACCGTTAAATTATCTACCTCCAAAATACACAGCTATCGTTTGACCAGGGGTTTTGCGTGTGTTACATGACTAGGAGGGACGCCTGGCCAGCTGTGCCGAGACTGATGCCACCGAACTGGCGGGGAAACGCGCCGTTGAAAGCGAGACAGAAATAAAGTACTTCAGAGCACTCTGTCAAAAGATTGGGAAAAAAACCTATAACATTCAGTTGCCTCTCTTCTTAAACATTTAGAACAACTACCTAACTGCTTAAGTACACCTAATAAATTATACGCTACAGCTATTTGGCAGTGGCAGTTTAAACAATGCAAGTCAGTTTGGAAATTATACAATTTTAACTTTCTTTTTTAAATTTCATTTATGATAGAAAAATCAGTGAGATAAGAGATTTCCCATATGGTTTTACTTTTTTTTGGGGGGGGGGGGGGCGGGGGCAGGCGGTGGGGAATATCAAATCCCCAGTGCTGCAATACATAAGGCTACCAAAAAGGATTGGCAGATTTGCTAATGCTTTTGGCTGTACCCAAGCGTGCGGAGGAACACGTTTTTATGGTATCTCAACTGTTACACCTGAGAACCAAAGATCAGCGATACATCGACTATTGGAAGACGTGCTGCGCTTAGGTCTTTGGAAGGAAATCGACTCCCTACTTTGTTTTTTTCCAGAGAGAGTGAAAAGTCTCATTGCGGATGACTTCTACTGCCAAGTACATCATTGTCATGGTTTAACCCCAGCCAGCAAAATAAACCCCCCGCAGCCGCTCGCTCGCTCACCACCACCACCCCCCCCCCCCCGTGGGATGGGGGAGAGAATCGGGAGGGCACAAGTAGGAAAGCTCCCGGGTTGAGATAAAAACAGTTTAATAATTGAAATAAAATGAAGCAGAACAGTAATAATAACAATGAGAACAACAACAATAACAGAATACACAAAGCAGGTGATGCACAACGCAACTGCTCACCGACCGTGTCATGAGCAGGGGGCGAGCCCCCCCCCCACCTGTTTTTTATACTGAGCATGATGTCACATGGTATAGAATACCCCATGGGACAGCTGGGTCCACCACCCCGGCTGTGCTTCCCACCCCGTCCCCCTCCGCCCGCCCGCCCCGCCCGCCGCCCCTCCCCCCCCCCCCCCCCCCCCCCCCCCCCCCCCCCGGTCCCGGTGCAAGCATCACCCAGCAACAGTCAAAGCATCAATGGGCCATCAACACTCCTTTCACACCAAACCCAAAACACAGCACACCCCCCAAGCTACTGGGAAGAAAGTTAACTCTGTCCCAGCCGGAACCGGGACAATCATCTCTGAAGATGCATTCTGATGGGAAGTTCATAAAAGGCAACTCCTTTGAATGAGAAAGATTTCCATTCTGGAAAATCTCTTTCCAACTGAAGTCAATTACACACTGTAGGTTAAGGAAAAAGGACATTATAGAAGCAGTAACTCACCAAAAACACATCAGGACTCTCTGTCGCTAGTTACGAGGCTGCTAACGCTTCTCGGGAAAGCCTGGAAAACACGCCGAAGCGACGCCGATTTGTCCCGTTTTGTCCACGTCTCTTCTTTGACCTTGATTGCTTTTAGCACAGATGCTAGTATCTCAGTAAGGTTTTCGAGGACTACTGTAAGGTATTTTAAACACTTACTGACCGAAAAAGCATAAAGCTTTTATCGTGAAAACAAAGTCTGTTTCTCCTGAACATCCGAACTCTTACAAACAGTTCCTTTCCTCTTCTAGTCCAACATTACTTTCACAGTACCCTTTCATAGTAAGCACACAGAAACAGAAGACCCTGCTTTCAGGAAGAGAAAATAGACGGAGGGAAGCACGCTTTGCATAGGCGTACCATGCTCCAGAACAGACCTTATTTATTTTTAGTATTTGTGTTAAAATATTTCACATAAAAAAAAAATACAGAAGGAGAGTTGCCACATTCTTAATGTTAACTGTGAAGTCCATACTACAAGCACCTTAGGAAAAATGCAGACACATATCACAGACGTACCTAGTACTTGCAGACCACTATGGATCCTTTCCATCTGTCTCGTACTTTCACAGCAGTTGACACTCTGCTGAGAGGAAAGGAGAAAAAAAAAAAAAAACACAAACAACGTTTAGCACAAAGCTTCCTTTTCTGTGAAGACTACAACTGAGTGGAGGAAAAAGTATTTTGCATCATCTTTGGTACAGTTGTTGAGACAGGCCACTAGAGCTTCTGCACGTTTTAGACAACCGTGCCTTTTTTTTGGCTCAGTGGCAGCTTTAGTTTCGCTAGAACTCACTTCCCTAGAGACACGCAGGTGACAGACACAGATACCTACATACGTTTTCTCAAGCCTAAGCATAGCCGCGATTTCCTCACCCTATACGTCCCAAGCTGAGTATTTTTGTCAAAGAGTACAGCAACCCATCTGTCCTTGTGAACTCGCTGCAAAAGAGGAATCCTTTTTTCCAGGCCGTTTCTCCAAACGGTCAAGATCTTTTAAAACTGCAGTTGTGCCACCAAACCTGCTCAGGGTCCCTCCCAACCTTCGACCGTCATTAGATTTAACAGGCACACGCTCTACTCCGTCTTCCAATAGCAAAAATACATAACGCTCTCAGACCCCGAGCGCAACCCTACGGTCGTCCACACACACCTCGCTGTTTTGATGAGGAGCCACTGAGCACCCCTGCGAGCACAGCGGGATCATGCGCAAGACCAGTGTCCTGGTTTCGGCTGGGATAGAGTTAATTTTCTTCCTGGTATCTGGTATAGCGCTGTGGTTTAGATTTAGTACGAGAAAAACGTGGATGACACTTTGATGTTTTAGTTGCGGCTAAGCAGCGCTTACGCTAGTCGAGGACTTTTCAGCTTCTCATGCCCTGCCAGCGAGAAGCTGGGAGGGACCTTAGCCAGGACAGCTGACCCAAACCAGCCAAAGGGATATTCCATACCATATGACATCGTGCTCAGTATATAAGCTGGGGGAGTTGGCCGGGGGGCGGCGACCGCCGCTCGGGGACCGGCTGGGCATCAGTCGGCGGGCGGTGAGCAATTGCATTGTGCATCGCTTATTTTGTATATTCTTTTATCATTATGATTGCTTCCCCTTCCTTTTCTGTCCCATTAAACTGTCTTTACCTCACCCCACGAACTTCACTTTTTTTTCCGATTCTCTCCCCCATCCCCCTTTGGGGGCAGGGGGAGCGAGCGAGCAGCTGTGTGGTGTCTAGCTGCCTGCCAGGTTAAACCACAACAATCAGTTTCACCTATGCTGATTTCAGCGAATGCAGCTTCTGAAGCTTTAAACTGAAAACCGTATCTTGACACTTTGCCACGGTAGAAACAATTCGTAACTAGAACTCTACAAAAGTGCAGTAACGCAAACTGCAAACCCACAGCAGTGACAGCTTCAGAAATATTTCGACCGGGAACAAGGGAGAAAAACAATACAGTTTCATCTCACGCACAGGAAAGCTGCAGGCAGAGAAAAGGGTCAGCATTCGTAGCCCTCACAGAACACAGGCATTCTCCTTCCATTCCTAAACCCGCCTCTTAGGTCGAAATATCACAACATTACTACGGCAATATCGAGAGCAGGGAACAACAGCCCTGCCACTGGATGTGCTACTGACTGATGCTATTTACGTAGCAGGACACCTAGACAGAGGGGCACGTTTTTCCACACACAACCCTGAACTTCCTGAAAATTTATGTTTACCAAAACTAGCCATTTGGAACACATTGCCAAACAATGTTTGGCAATAAGACTTTGATGTGTTTGACACACACAAATTTGGGGTAACTCGCTACTTGCTTCCTGCTGTCGTTGTTCTTCCTTCAGAAATTCTACTTGTAGCCAAGTTATTCGCTACCGGTTCAAGCATTTACCTTCCAGGTATTACCAGCACATTTACACAGGCCAGTAACTAAACTGCTCTTCTAAAACTACCCGAGTGAAAATTACAGCCATGAAAGAGGAGTGACAGAGAAGAAAAGGAGAGGTCAGGCAGCAAGAGAGCTCTGCAGGCTGCCACCAGCCAACATCGCACTCTTAAAAAAAAAACACCACCACCACAAAAAAACCCACAAAAACCAACAACAAAACCTTGACGTTGTACCTTTTTTTCCTTTTGGAGCTCGTCCCTGTCTCAGCCTATTGTCTTGTCAGAGCATGAAGTGCAGATGATCTGTATCCCGATGACATCTGCATGTGATGAACACGTGTTCAGAAATAGTCCAGATCTGTAAGACTGGTGTCATTTTTGTGGTTTTAGGAATCATAACTCAATTTTATTGACCGATGCATTTGTGAGGAAACTAATTAACTTTTAAACATAGCCTTTCCTTGGGGAGAAAAATGTGTTAGGGAGTGAAAAAAACTATGATTCAGAGCTCCCAACCATGACGGAGCAGCGGGGAAATTAATGAAAGTGAAGACCAACAGCAGCAACATTAAGCGACATTTGGCTTTAATTCTGATCACGTACTTAAGCGACTCTCCAAGTCTATACCTCGATCCTATGAATGCCTAGCCCTTTTTTGGAAGGACAAACTTTTTTCCTTAAAAGTCCTAGATTGAAGACTCCACTGAACAGAACGTGGATTGAGCCACAGGACAACATGCCATCAACACTCTAATGAAAAAAAAATCAAGTAAAAATCAAGTTTAAGTATCAATTTCCATCGTGTTTCATTCATTACCTTTCTAGTGGTACCTAGGTGCTCAAAAATTAACTATACTGACACCACATATTACTAAAAATTGAGTTACGCATATAAAAATAAAAGGCTATTTCCAACCTGCCCGTAAAATCAGTATGAACAAACAGAAGAGAAACACTTGACCCTAAAGAAGGTAACAGGCAGCTCTTAATTTATCGTAGATGAAAGTTCATTCTTTTACCTGAAAGGAAAACACTCGTAACTACCCGGGGACCGATTCAGGAACGAGGCACGCTCTGTTAACGGCAATTGTCCATCAGCTTTTCTGCACCGGCAGCAAATTTGCCTTTTCCCTGGGTTTGACGTGGAGTAGCTGCAGCGTCCTTGAACGCGCCAATGTTTCTCCCCGCTCCCCTGGCCCCACACGTGCCATTACCTGAGCAGCAAGCGGCGTCAACCACGCAGGATTTTCTTCACGTGACGCAGAAGGTGACGCTGGGAAAAGAGGAGGCACAAAATGAACCTGTTTGTCACGCCCAGCCAACGGTGAAAACCCAGGGAAGGATTCTGCCGTGCGGGGCCGGGCTGTGCACCCCGGGAGCTCCAGCCGGCCGGTTTCTCTCCCCTTTGCCAGGTACTGGGGAGACACCGCCACCTCGTGCCGCCGCCTGCCCCCCCGGGGAGAGCCGGGGGACCCCCACCTCACTTTAGCCCTTGGGAACGGGACCGGGAGAGACCCTCCACGCAAAGAGAGTGGATCCACGCGTGGCGTGGATTTAATCCCCGAGGGAAGAGGCCGGGCTCCCCGCTGGTAGAAGGACAACTCGCCTCCCTGCCGCTCGGAGCTCCTTGCTGGGGACAGCCCTGCCGACGCCTGGCTGCTCTTCAGCCGTGCTAGGAGTGCAGTCCAGCCGACGGATGCTCCAGCAAATAGACACTGCAGCGAATCGCAGCTCCCGCTCATTACAGCTGCAGGTAATTTTGCCTCTGGCTAAGGCATGCCCCAGACAGCGGACACCCCGTCTCGTTCCAGCTCCTGCTTGCTATGGTTCTGGCTCATTGAAGCTCCAGCTATGTACTGAAGCTCCCGTTGATTTCAGCTCCTTCTCCTTACAAGCTCCAGCTCATTGCAACAATCTGGGCTTTTGACAAGGTCATAAATCAATCGCTGTCAAAACTTGAGTATTCCTATTAAACATCACAGCTGTACACTTTATAAATATTGATTAATTAGTTTGTATGATTAGTTAATAACTATTCTAAGCAGTGTTCAAAGAAGAGCTGGACTCCAAAGAAGAGCTGGACTCAAAGAGGGCATGCGGTGTCTGAAAAGCACCCTTCCCCCCAGAGACCACCTCAGGCGCTGAGTTTGGCCTGGTGCATGACGGCCTCCCGAACGTCTGGGTCCAACAGGACAAGACCCCCACCTCCAGGGAGGGTCCACGCACCCTGCTGATCCCCTGCTTTCCCCCACAGCCCCCAGTGCCCTCCCACCCCCCTGCACAAACTACCAAACCAGCTGCTGCTTTTGGCCCCCAAACCAGCTCACTCAGCACCCATTTCTGAACCCAAAAACCTAGCTCCTGAGCCTGTTCTCAAGTCCCAAAAATGCAGCACTTGACCTCTGTTCCTGACCCCAAAACTACATGACTTAGTCCCCTCTGGCAGGTCCTGAAAATGCGCTCACCCAGCTCACCCTATCTACTTTCTGACCCCCTTCACAGTCCCCATGTGTGATGCTGAGGCGTGGGGGATAGTGAAGCCTCGCCACAGCCCTGCACCCCCAGGACCCACATCCAGTTCTGGAGAGTGCTTGGGAACTGTGGAGGGCCTGGCCCCACGCCTCTGCAGCACAGCACCAGCACAGGCCAGGCACCGCTTTATTATTGCTGTTTCAGGCTTTACTTCTCCAGCATCACCAGGCCCACATCCTAAACCCCCCCAAGCTGAAGTACCCCCACAGGGAGCTGGGCCCAGCCGCCCCAGGAGCACAGCCAGCCCACTTCCAGCTCCCACTGGCCAACCCGCACCAGGAGCGGCAGAGTGCCCAGCCCCAGCGAGGATCAGCCAAGAGTCAGATAAGGCTGCCCCTGCTCCCCCTGGCCGGACACGGGCTCAGCCCCAAAACCCCCCGGCAAACCCCAGGACAGTGCTTGGCCTGTGGCTACTTCCACCTCCCCCAGCCTCAGGAGAACAGGGGCCAGACCCACTCACGGAGGCTCCAGCCAAGAGATCCCACATCCAAGACCCGTCAAGCCCACAGCCCCATAACACGCCTGGCTTCGCAGCTGCCGCTCTTCTGTGCCCGCACAGGCACCACACCCCACCCACTCAGGGACCCGGCCTCATCCACTCCCCAGTCCTGGCCTGGTGCTCTGTGGGCAATCAGGAAAGGCAATGAGTGGTTCCATAGTGCAAAACACTATGTCGTATGTTCCTGCAGCTTTCTTGAAAAGTGTTAAAACTCCATATACAGATGCATACAAGATACTCATCTTAACTCCTACTAGATAATCTCACCATCAGTGCTATTAAGAGACGATGTCAACAACTTGCACAGTATAACTAGCAAAAAAACCAAGGTTCCACCTTCAATAAAGTCAGGAATTCCAGGAAAATACAATGCACTTAGAGTTAAAAAAAAAACCCACACACAAAACGCAAACATACTGTTAAATTATCTGTGCCACCTCCGAACACCCAATACAAAATTACTGACCTGAAAAAAAAAAACCTGCACACAGATGTACTTTCTACTGTATATGCTGCTGAACCTTGACTGGTCCTGAAGCCCTTACCTCAGACACCTCTGCTTCTCTAAATATCAACACACACCAACCCTAGCTCAAAAGCTGCCATCAACTGAAGGAACAGCAGACCACCAACTCCAAAAAAGCCCAGCAGCAGAATGAGCTGCCTGAGGAGAGGCTGTGGCTCATATACCCCGGGCCCTGCCCACCACCCATCCCACAATCCCCTGGGAAGGGGCGGGGCGAACCACCAGAAGGCATAAAGGCGGCCAGAGGAGCAACAGGGAGTTGTTACCCATCATAAGTTTACAGCGTGCAAAGCACTGAACAGAGAAAGCGACCCTTACTGGAAATGACAAAACCCGCTCTTTTGCTACAACTGCATCTATTGCATCAGGAACGTGACCGGGTAAGGAATGAAACTTAATTTTTCTGGGACAAACACAAGCCTTTCTGAAAATAGATAGAAATAACTTAAGATTATATTAAGTTATATGGAATACTAGCTCATTAAATGTAATAACAACATTATTAGCAGAAGTGACCTGTGGGGTTTGATCTTGGACCAATTACCTTTGATCTCTGACCTTTGACTTTTGACCTTTAGCCTTTTTTCCTCTGAATTTTTGTGTTTTAACCCTGATCTTTGACATACAACGGCTTTTTTTATTTGACCGCTGACCTTTGACCCCTGACCCTTCACCATCAACCTCCCATCTAACCTCTTACCTTCAGCCTTTGCTCTTTGCCCTGACCCTGGATCTCTGATCCTTGATCTTTCACTTCTGTCCCCTGACCCTTGACCTTTCACTTTTGACCTCCGATCTCTGACCCTTGAGGAGGGTTCCAGATCTGAGGGGACCAGAGGGAAAAGGGAGGAGTCCCGAGGGGACCAGATAAGAAAAAGAGGGATCTTGTGCTCATTGAATGCAAAAGGGGTCCTACCTTGGCACCATACTGCTCCCAGGCACTGCGCATGTGCCAGCTGTGAATGCAGCAACGGTGTAGGAGAGCGAAGGGACAATGCAGTCCCCAAAAGTCATCTCCAGAACATACACCCCCACATGCTCACGCGCAGTACTGCCACGGCTGCCCACACAACTGCCCCCAGTAAGCAGCGGCAACCTCACGCATGCGCACTGGAGCATGCTGCTCACACCTGGGGTGAAGTACAGCAATGTCTGCACCATGGCAGCTTGGCCTGTCCCAGCGACATGAGCGGGTAGCAGCAGGAATGGGCAGATGCAGTGCTGTTGTGTGAGCACTGTGGAGCAGCAGCAACCAGGGATGGGCTGCGCTGATGGCCTGGGAGCCCCAGGAAAGGGCAGCAAGCACAGCCATCAGCCAGAACTCCGGTGAACAGCACCAAATCATGCCTGTGTGAGCCTGTGGGATGCCGTGTGCATGTGTGAGCCCGCTGGCTGCAGTACTGAAGAGTAATGGAAGGAGGGCACCAGGAAGCAGTGCACATGTGTCAGTCAGCTGGCTGTAGTACTGGAGTCTAATGACAGGAGGGCAGTGCTGTGCACGGCAGGATGTATTGCGCATGCATAAACCTGCTGGCTGCAATACTGCCTTGGACTCAGGGAAGGCCAGCACAAAGCATCCCCTTTCACACTGCGCTTGCGCGAGGTTGTTGTCTGTATTACTGGGTTGAGCTCAACAGGGGGCAGCAGGGAGCACCGCGGGCTGCAGCGCGCATGGGTCGCGCAACTGGCGGCAGTACTATAGGACGTTCAAGAGAGGGCAGCGGTAAGCATGGTAGGGTGCACGTGCCCATATGCGTGCACCGGGCACATGCAGTACTGGACTGTAGTCGAGAGGTGGCAGCAGTGTAGCACGGTCGGCCGCACTTCACCTGCACGAGACGCTCTGCATGTAACATGGCGTGAGCTTTCCATTGGCCTGCGCGGAACCGCTCACCGATTGGCCACTGAGGGACGGCGTGGAGGGGGGGGCGTTCAGGCCAGCTGAGGGGAACTGCGAGCTGTCCCCACTCCCCGGTCTGGCCTTCGGTGTAGCGAAGGCCTTTGGGAGTCCCCCATGTCCTGGGACTGGGGGGACTGGCTATCCTGTCTATTGCCCGCAGTTGCCGGCCCCAGGACAGGGTTCTGGGGTGATGGAGGGTCGGTGGGAGTTTTGGGGCAAGGCTTGGGGATTGTTGGGTGGCTGCTGGGAGCTTTGGGGACCCTGAGTCAGGCTTTGGTGTGTTTTAGGGTTGATAGGAGCTTTGGGGCAGGGTTTGGATAGCGTGTGGGGACAGGTGGAAGCTTTGGGGTAGGGCTGGATGAGCTTGGGGATTGGTGGAAGTTTTGAGTTACAGCTCAAACCTTCAAGGGCCTTTGGGCAGGTGTTTGCATTCTCCTGACTGCACTTGCCTTCTGATAGCTTGTAAAGGTCTGCAGATACTAGCCTGTAGTTCTTTATGGCAGTGTGCAGTCATTCCCTAACGCTCTAGGGTTAATGCAACTTATAAACACATATATACTATTACTGTAGGGTGTTACAGCCAGACTAAAAATTTCTGCAACTGCAATCATAGAATCATAAAGGTTGGAAAAGACCTCTAAGATCATCAAGTCCAACCGTCAACTCAACACCACCATACCCACTAAACCATCTACATGTCTTTTAAATACTTCCAAGGACGGTGACTCAACCACTTCCCTGGGCAGCCTGTTCCAAGGCCTGACCACTCTTTCAGTAAAGAAATTTCTCCTAATGTCCAGTCTAAACCTCCCTTGGCGCAACTTGAGGCCGTTTCCTCTCGTCCTAGTTTCTTGGGAGAAGAGACCAACACCCACCTCATTACAACCTCCCTTCAGGTAGTTGTAGAGCGCGATGAGGTCTCCCCTCAGCCTCCTCTTCTCCAGACTAAACAACCCCAGTTCCCTCAGCCGCTCCTCGTAAGACTTGTGCTCCAGGCCCTTCACCAGCTTCGTTGCCCTTCTCTGGACACGCTCCAACACCTCCATGTCCTTCTTGTAGTTAGGGGCCCAAAACTGAACACAGTATTCGAGGTGCGGCCTCACCAGTGCCGAGTACAGGGGCACGATCACCTCCCTGCTCCTGCTGGCCACACTATTTCTAATACAGGCCAGGATGCCATTGGCCTTCTTGGCCACATGGGCACACTGCCGGCTCATGTTCAGCCGGCTGTCAATCAGCACCCCCAGGTCCTTTTCCTCTGGGCATCTTTCCAGCCACTCTTCCCCAAGCCTGTAGCGTTGCCTGGGGTTGTTGTGGCCGAAGTGCAGGACCCGGCACTTGGCCTTGTTGAACCTCATACAGTTGGCCTCAGCCCATCGATCCAGCCTGTCCAGGTCCCTGCTCAAGTCATACAAAATCAGCTGTACTCACCAGTGCCTATTGGTGAAGCAAGGCTAGCAACTGCTCCTAAGCAATAGTCTTCCATGTATCTCAACTCCTGTCTCAACTCAGACACTCTGTTATGGCATTGTAAGTTTGTCAGCCAGCGCTTCTTGATGGAGGTGTAGCAAATCCACCACCCTACAGAAACATAAAGGAAGCAAAAATCAATGTTCTGCAGAAAAACATGAAAAAATAAAGTTAGTATATAAGCATATAGGCCAATCTCATACGCACAAGCAAAGTAAATGAAATATACAAGCCACTCCCACTCGCCTCCTTTTAGGGGCAGAATAGGAATTTGGGCTTCCTGTAGGAGAGAAAGAGGGCCAGTTAGGTTAGACTAAGAAGCCTTTAGAAGTTGATTTTTCTGGAACTTTGTGTCCATATTTTGGACATAACTGTGTTCTGCCCATCATTCAATTAATGCACAAGTGAGATGATCCACTTCTTATTACGCCTATACAGTAATCCCTATGTATTACTATTAGTGCCTGCTGTGCCACTTGGGCGGATGATACTCTGCTGCCTACTCATTTCCCTGAAATTAGGTACTTCAGGAAGGTCTAAGCAGACTGGATTGCAACCAGGCTATCGAGGGCAAAAGACTTCTATAGTCCAGACTGCTGCTAAACAGTCTCTCTCAGAGTGGGTGAAGTTTTGATCCAACCCCAAAGTAACGCAATTCCAATGCTATTGGTACTGGCTTTCACTCACTTCTGCTTTCTAACAGTGCCGCTCCCATAGTGTCAATGAATGTGAAAATCCTTATTGGAAAAGGCTTTCCTTGTCTCAGCAATTTTAAGGCGGGAGTTTATTTATTTAAATTAACTGCTTATTTAAATTCAGTGAAAGGGCAGCATATTCCTTGTTGCAGCTCCATTCCAATCCTTTCCATTAATTTTCATTGCAATCTGCTGATATCAGCAAAATTACCTTGCGCTGCTGTGAAAAATTAAATTCTCCTAAAGCTGGTTTAAATTACAGTTGAGAAGAAGCTTTTATTCCCCATAAAGCTTTAATCTTTCTTCTATCTATCTGTCTTCCTATTTCCCCAGTTACAATTCCTGGGGTAGCACTAATTGAGCCTTACTGAAATTGATCTCTCAACTTTATAATTTAGATAGTTCTCCCACTTCCTCTTCCGTAGCCTCGGTCACTTGACAACCATCTACCTAGCATAATAACTTGGTGCCTTGTAGCTTTTAAAAGATAATGCTTCATCACACACAAATGTATGTGTATGTATCATACTTCATGTTACATATACAGACTTTGCTGTTACATATACAGACTTTGCAGTACATGTTGGTGAGCTATTCTCCTAATGACCAGGAGAAACTTGGTTTCTCTTGTTTGGAGGTGGAGGTAGCTTTCAATTGGATCTATTTGATTTTATTACTATAGTTTGTTTATATTTGTCTAGTGTCTTCAACTTCAGCCATGACAATCTAAAAACTGAGCATGGTATTTTTCTTTTTTAATATATGATTGTAAGATTACAAACAGAACCATCTGAAGCAAAGCTAAGCAAGAAACAGTTAACAATAGTGACTGTTTGGGTGCAAGTGGGAGACAGAAATAACAAACAATTGTTATCAATAGCTATCTTTGTTAACCAGGCTGGAACACTTCCTTCTGTAGGAGCTTCTGCTGATATCAGGTGTCTGCTAAACCCATTCATGGATCTTCTGTTTGTTATCTTTTAACATTTGCTGTCATTGGCTCCATCTCTATAACAAACAAATAAACTTGACATTTCATTTTAACTGAGATGATGTTAAATTTATGCATATTCTTTTTTCTTTAGCATGGTGGTGGTTATTTTTCTGTTTTGTTTCCCTGAAAGGAAAGGTCCTAATACATCACTCGCCATCATGCACTACAGGGTTAAAATTTTGGAAACATTAAATACAGCAGTTAACCTTTGGTTATTAGACAGGTAGGAGCATCATCTTATACTCACCTGCAACATCCTCCATAAAACATTGTTTTTATTCTGATTCAATATTATTCCACTATTTGGTGTTCTTTCTCAAAGCCTCATATAAACATGCTTAACCTCTAGTTCTCTCAATCTTTAGTTACCTACAAGATGGATAACATCTAATGAGCTTCCAGCAACTGTAGGTCATTATTCAAGCAAAACCAGATCCATAGGTAAAAGAACAGTGTAGACTCTCTCAAACAAATCTACTGGTACCTAAATTCAAGAACTCCTCTTACAAAAGCCTGTATAGCACTGTTGTTATTATTGGGTAACACTCAATGGAGCAATAGTATATGAAAGAGCACTGATATATTTACAGTCATTCCAGAGGGTTCATATCACTGTCCTCCTTCCAAAAGTGTTCATAGCATTGCGTTTGGTGACTAAAAAGTCACCAAAAAAACCAGATACCCTTCATGCCTTAACAAGTGAGCGAGGTGGTTTACACTGATGGACTTTCATTGGTAATGAATGCTATTCTGTCAGAATGACCAGCGCAGAAGTCCCTCCAAATGTAATTTCAGTGTGACAGGTACAGTACTTAGCCCGGGATCCTCTTTATAGCTTGTCACCTGTTTGAGACACTGTACTTCCCTTGTCTAGCTCATTTGTATGGCCTGATGTACTTCCGTAATGCAGAGATTTGTAATAGAAACATTAAGGTTGAAATGAATAAATTACATGCAGAAACATATGTATGAATGCACCAGAAGAAATTACAAGAAAAGAAGGGACAAAAGAATGGCGTGACTTGACAGCACCAGCAGGTCATTGAGATCACAGAGTCTTGAAACACACAGACTGGGAAAACAAAGGACAGCCTAAAACTAAAGATAGACTACTTGCAGAACAGGAGACAAAAGGACAGTCAGTCAGTCAACAACATTGCTTAATGACTCACGGGCATGGGTCTCTGAAGGGTACAAAAGGCACTTCCAAAATGAGCACATGGTCACCCAGCAAAAAGAACCCAGGAAACATGATGATGACGACTCCAAATCTGGCATCCTTTGTCCTCTGTTTCACCACAAATAATCCTGGTTGGACTAGCCAAACATACACATCTTGGTCCTTGTTAAAGTGTGGGTATGGAAAACAAGTATGAAAGACTGTCTGAATGAAATCTATAGGAGAATGAGTGACTGAAATCAGTTTTGTTTAAAATAAAATCACCTTCCCCTTCTATACAGTCTCCCATTTAGCTTTTCTATATTCATTATACATCAGTAGCTGCTCCCAGTTGATTATTCAAAAATTTCAGTAAAACCTAATAGCGTGTGCTTACAGAAGAAGGTCAAAGAAGAGGGAGCTATTTAGGGAAGCGAGGACACAGCAAGCTTGAAATAGCTTGCCTTTTTGAGGCAATACTTTTTTCCCCCTTTTGCCCAAAGGAAGAGACTTGGCACACTTAAAATTTCTGCTATTACACCAATAACTTCTTATTTCACGGTTCACAAAGAAGAAATAACTGTTAAAACAAGTTGCTTTCTCAAAACTAGCCCTGAGTATGAAATCACAGGAAATGTCCTAAACATTTTTGTACAGTGAAACTGTGCTAATATGAGCAACCTTAACAGAGGGAGGGCCAAAAAAAAGAGTATTTCTGTTAACCTGAATATGTGAGGCTTAGAAACCAGATTTCAGATGCAAAACATAAATTGCAGGTTAAAAAGCCCTGCAGATTTCATGGCTTCTCAGAGTGCTACTGAGTATTTTAAATTGAATGGAAAGAAAAAAGCCAGAATCATTTGCAGAATCATTTGCAATAGTCAATGTTGTTATTGTTAATACCGACAGCAGTAGTTTAAAAATTATGGGATTTTTGGAACTAGTGACCTGTTCTTTCCCTTGTGTAGCCATGGAGTCATGCCAATGGTCATTCTGCTAAATGCAAAGCATAAGTTACTGCAGTATCATTTATTACGAGGTTATTTGCTCAAAGAATTTCCAAAGGGAAACATTATTCCAATATTTTTATCATAAAAGACATGATTAAATAGGACAAAAGGGCTGACAGTAATGTACTGGGATGGGACTTAGGATATCAGATTACTTATAGTGCCAAGTCATGGCACCTATCTTGCCGGTTTCCCCAGCTATAAAATAGGGATACTATTCACTACAGATACTAGCTTAAAAAAAAAACCAAAAAAAAACCCAAAAAACCCCAGAGTTCAAGGTAAGCTGATAGTGTTATGGATGTTCTTGCTATGAAATTATTATGCTTCCAGGGACACAAAATGGATAGTATCAAAGCCATAATATCTGCAAATAAGAACACTTTACTTACCCATGTCCCTTCACCTCTTTTGCAGTTAAAAGTGGCTTCAGACTTTCAAAAACAAATCCTGTCCAAAATAGTTTCTGCTGTTGAACTTATCTCATGGTTACAAATGACAGCAGCCACCATTGTCTTACAATGGAAAGTACTTGCTTTTTTGTACAGCTAGAGGGGTTTCATTTGCCTCATCCATAAAAAGAAACAAACAAGGCAGCTTCTTTAATGTTTTAATACTTCTTTAGATCTGCAGTGAGACTCACTTAACTCTTTAAAATGCAAATATAGGCTGATCTACTGCCTTGGAAATAATCCTCAGAAAGTCCCTTGGTTTGATTGTTATGTTTCTTGCTTGCTGATCTCTCCCCAAATCTTGTTTGCTCTCTTTACTCCAGTCAGACTCATAGATTCAGTCTAGTTTGGGAACTAAATAGATTATACTCTATTTTAGCCATAGTCATACATTCCAAACTGACTGGATGCTTTATTGCTGGAGGAACTCAAAACAAGCACAGGATGGCCTCAAAGCTAAGTAAGATGCCACACTGGTCGCCAGAAATGTCTTCAGTCTGATTTGAAACTGAGAAAGGTCGTGTGGCTGTGAGTAAAGATGAGCTACAAAGGCAGCACTTGTGTACAGTGCTAGATTCTGCAGAACAGGTTTGGTTAGTGTAGGTTAATGCTATGCCAGTGACTGGGGAGAAAACCTTCTCAAAACCATGGTACCGTGTTTGTAGCCCAGTATACTGTGGGCATGACCTGTTCCTTGGCACTCATAGATTCCAAAGAATTCTCTTTCAGAGACAGCGTCAGACACAATTATACACTATGGAATATACAATGAACTCCTAACTATCTAGTTACAGCCCTTCTAAACCCCTAAGCGCCTGCCTGCCTGCCTCTGCTGCAAGAAAATAGAATAAGGAAAGGGACAGAGGTGCACGGTAGAGCTGTGGGGAGCACTCAGGAGAAAAGGGACTGCGGCGTGACAGGAGGTGTGGATGGTAACCACTGATTCTGGGAGAAGCATCCCCTACTCCCACAGTAGTTGCCACCCCTGACAGCAGGGTGTATGTATCCTGCTCGGCAGCAGTAACAACTGTTGGGACTTTCCAGCACTGACGCAAAAAAAGAAGGCATCTTGCTGACTCCCCAGCAGCCTCTGTCCTTGGCAGTTTCCTACTTTGCTGACTTTAGAGCTGGACCTGAAGTCCAGCTCTCACCGGTCCACTGCCAAAGGAGCTGGCAAATTGTGGAACGTTACCTAAAACATCCTAGTTATGCACAGCCACAGTGTGTAGCGCTACATGATTTCCTGCTAAAAGGAGAAAATGTCTAGCTATAAGTCAAAGGATTTGTGGACAGAGATGCAAGCACTTAGTTCCAGGTGAAGTACTGCTTTAAATTCTTAGGACAAATTCAGCATTGCCAATATACCAATGCTATTCTAGTGGTACTGTTGCTGTAGCCATAATGGTACAAGGTTACACAACAAACAAGATTTGCAGGGTGAAACAGTTGCTTATTGGGCCAGCAGATGCAACTGGAAAACATGGAAAAGCTATGGGCACGGGAGATTTCTTACAGTATGTCTTGTTAATTCTATTTTAGAGAGCATGTTGGATTTCAGTACAGGAACTGAAAGACGGTATTTATATATATGCTGATGATGTACTTTTTTACTCACCATCTCGTCACTTTCCTTGCTTCATTTGGTCTTTGATTCTCTTAAAGCTTCTATTTCCTTTGTCCCAGATCTTTCCTCTCTCTTTCATATTCATATCCCTGCCAACCATCCCCAGGCTAGGGATTACCCCAGTACCTCCTCCTGATGATATTTCCTCAAACTTCATTCTCCTCTTCCTCAGTTCTACTCTTCTTGCGCTTTAATGAGTACCAAACCATCATTCTGGTTCAATTTTCTCCATTTTTGACTCACCCCTAGTTTCCTTCATTTCTGTGATCTTTTTTGCTCTTGTAGGGGAATATTTCTTCCATGAAAAAAATATCAGAATGTGTGGTTTTCCTCTTCCCCTTAGCTGTACTCTTTAATTTCTCTATTTCTCTTTTGTCTCAAATGTTTGAATTTTTCATCTTCCTCTCCACTTCCTGCTGTGCTCCATCCTAATTCCTGATCTTAATTCTGCTCATTAGTCTTTCACACTTGTTTGGCTTCGCTCTAATAACAATATTCTCTTCTGTCTCAAACAACTGATTCCTCTTGCCTTTCCATCTATTGCAGCATTTTCCTTGCAGTTATCAGCTCACTGAGAGTGCTATTTACCAGTCTCTTGCAAGTTCATTTCATACATTCCAATCCTATCCTTTCTTATTATGGATTCTACCCATCAGATTGTTATGCAGCCTCTCTTAGCAAGATTTCCAATATGCCCGTTTTTGTCCATCTACACAGCTAAACGTCTTGTCCAGGGTCTTGTTGTTTTATATCTCATTATGACACCATTGCTTTGTATAGGATGAACAAATACAGTCTTGTGGGCTGAGCTGAGCAAATGCTTAACTAAAAAACAAATAAACAACCAAAAATTGCATTAATAAAGACTAGATCAGGAAATACTAAAAATCATTGTCACCATTTTATTGATGGTGTATTCTCCCTGCTGCATCATGTTCAGTTCTTTTTCCTTTATATCAAAAAGTATACAGAAGTTGAATGAGTTTCAGAAATGCATGACATATTCAAGCTAAGATATCAGCACGAAAGGAGACTGAAAAGTCTGAAATTATGTAATTTGGAGGATTACAATATATCATAAGACATGATATTATAGAGGAATACAAAGCACTGAACGATAAAGTGAAGCAAAGCCATGGGTACCTTTTAACCCCAACAATGTAAGAACTAGTGAATCTTAAATTAAGAAAGAAAATGTTTAGAACATTATTTACACAACTCGTAATTAGCATGGGAAACTCATTGCTCTAAGGTACAAAAAAAGCAGTGAACTTTAATGGATTCTAAAAAGGAGGCAGCTTTTCTCTGCACAAGAAAAAGATGTGATTATTTTCAGGTCACTTATGTAAATTCCTTCTTTCAGGAAACAGGTACCCAAGTGATTGAAGGTAGGACAGATTTTCCCTTCACAAGATAATCAAGAAAGACTGCTGTGGGGCTTCCTGGTGATTCTTGTGAACTGGCTTATACTGGCAGAAACAGGAATCTCAGCTGATGCAATACTGGACAGATACAGTGCTAACATTCCTCTGTTTCTATGCAAAACATTCTATTTCTTCTTTGAAATGAGCAATTCTTAAGATGAACATGACATGCAAAAAGTCTGCAAGCTTGTGTGTCATATTAGTCAGGAACTTGGTAACCCTCTACCATAGGATAAAATGCGAAGTTTACTCACTGTGGGTAAATCAGTCACAGCAATAAAGCAATAGCAAGGCAAATGAGACTGAATCAACACTGGATGCAGAATACTTAGTTTCCCTAAGGGCCTCTCCCCATCATACAGTTCAGCATCAAGTACCAAGGGTACGCAGCAGGGGGAAGAAGTGTCACTGCCACAGCTTTGACATCAAAATAAATTCCCCAGGGACAGCTCAACTACACACATATATATTATCCTTGACAAATGTGCATTCATTCCATTCTTAATCTCCGTGGAAAAAATCGTTAGCATTTTTACAACCTACCTAAAGGGTCTAGCTGAGTACTTTTCTTCACTGCCACCATTTTTATTTTATGCTTCACTTCAGTGTCTTTAGTCAAAGACTAAAGTTTTTAAGACCATGATTCCTCAACTGGCCTCCTCTTTCTGTAACCACTTTTCACCTTTTTCAAAAATCATCATCATATTTTTGCAGTTACCTCTGTTTTAGACTGATCCAACTTGATCCTTCTAATTTTTTTAATCTCTCCATTCTCTGTATTCTTGACATTATCCAGCTGAGGTTAGCCCAGGGCTAATATAGTACTTCAGCTGAAGCCTTACTAACAACAGAAAGAGCGTATTTAACAAAAGTCAAAGCTCCAAGGCAGCTTTTAACGGCGCTTCAGTCACTATGACAGTTTGACAGTGGTCCATTGAAACAATGCAGCATTTGTTTTTTTACAACAGGTTATGCAGTTAACTAATAGAAATCTTGTGTAATCAGTGTTTCCAAAGTGTGCTTATGAAAATACTGTGTGGGATCTTGTAGCAAATCAAAGTCAGTATGATAGCTGCTGCTTCTTACTTCTCTGGTGTATTGATCTGTCAAGGAAAAAAAATTAGATGGGCTTGACTGACTTCTTGGCAACTCCATGCTAGCTGTTCATCATCTTCTAGATGCTAACAAGTTTATCTATTTCAGTATTTTCCAGGAATTGGCATCAAACTAGTTGATGTCAACTATAATTTCTCAGCTCTTTCTCATGGCTCTTGCCCCATTTTATACATAGATACCGTGCTTGCCCATTTCTGATCTTATGAAATTTCTGCCCTTCAAGTTCTTCAAGGTAAGCACTAACATTCCTGAGATTGCTTCAGTCTCTTCTCTTCATTGTAAATAAGTGAGATGAAGTAATAATAAAATGAGACAAAATACCTTATTCAAATCTGTGTAAGGAAATGGAAGGGGGGGGGGGGGGGGGAGGAAAGAGAGAGAGATCCATGATCAAATTGCTAGAGGGCTGATACGAAAAATGAAGAATTAGCCTGAAAAAAAGAAATATTATGAGGCCCTGCTAACAAATTCATTTTCTTTGTATCTATAAAATGTCCTGTATGTGCAGATCAAAGTATTTTAACATTTATTGTTGTGTCTTTATAGTCAGAAACTAGATGAGTAACCACCATAGAAGCACAAATTACAGTTGTAATTTGTACCTGCTACAAAATGAGCGTTTTATTTTATGAGGATGAAGTTTCTCTTTGTGCAGCGAGAGTTACCACTTGATATCCACTCCTCAGAGCTACTCAGCATTCAGTGGTTTGTCAAGTTAATAGTAGCTTACATTACATTTACAGCATTAATACCATTAGTATAATTCACAGAGACTCTAAGGAGGGGCTGACACAAGGGCATTACTGTGGTGATTCCCAAAAAAGGACTGATGAGGTAAATTAAAAGTTTGGGGTTTTTTTCCAGACTTAGGAGTACACTCACAGGGAGGGAACCCTATGAATTTTGTTATGAATATATACTTTTATTGCGTGAATACTCATCTGTGGATCATACTGGGAAAAGATATTAATTCATACTGACTCAAAAAATATCCCTTCCCGAGTGACGCATCATTGTATGTGAAATTCTGGATTCCAGGTATGCAATTAAATGCTCTACTTTTCTAAGCATCTCAGTCAACCCTCTGGATAAATAGCCTGAATTGCATAAGTGCAATGTGTTAAAACCCATGAGCTAATATATGGTCACTAGGAAGTTTACATGCCCACTGGTATGACTTACCTGCCTCACCCACCTAATGTGAATTATAATTGGTTTGAACATAAGGAGAGGCCTAAAGTTTTCTGTATAAATGCTGCCACACAACCAGAGCTTGAAGTCTTATCATATGGGCCTACAGTTGCTCACAGAAATACAAAGTCCAAGGCACAGAGGAGCAAGGAAGCATGGCTGGTAAGTAAAAAAAAAAAAAAAAAAAAAAAAAAAGAAAGGAAAAAAAACGTCTCTTTATGCATAAGGAATGGGCAACTGAATAATGTACCATATGTTAGCTTTCTCTGTGGGGTTATGTTTTGTAAAGGGCTCTGAATTGTTGGAGTACACTACATTTTCAGATTATGAATAGGTTGTTTCAGCATTTTTGTTTCCTGAATTTTCCAAAAGACACAAACAAGGAAAAGAAGATAATCCATCCATTACCATACTGGAGTTAAATATTATAAAACCACAAAAAGAGCAGAAGAAGTTACGGCAAACTGCAGACTATCTTTTAGCATGAAACTTAATGAATCAGAGAGTAGTTCAGGCATGAATGAATCTTGTGTTAATGGGAATATTTGTGCCAAGAATAGACTACAGGCTAGATTCCTTCCTGTAGATTCAGAGTCGGCAAACTGCAATGCCATTTCAACTATTTGTTAAGGTTAGTGTGAAAGGCAAGGGCACTTTAAAATACAGACAAAGCAAGCAGATGTCCAGCAGTGAGGTCTTAGGAGGAGAGATATTAAATCAATACACTTTAGCAAGGTTGACCATGTTCTCGCTTAGGCCTGACTTGCTGGGACCTCTGTAAAAATGTATAATGAGGCCTGAGTGCAGATGATGCCACTTTACCTGTTCTAAGCATACAGCTCATGCTGTGCTGGCTTTATGTGACATAGGCTTGAAAAGCTCAGGAAGTTAATAAAAAACAACCATCCACAGAGCAGAGGCTTGAGCGCAGAAATGACATGCGTTGTTTTCCCCTCAGGGATGTTAAAAGAGGCACGGTTACCCCATTCTCACAGTTTTAGGAGAACTGATTGCATGAACTCTTAGGACACAAGTGTTCGTCCATATACTATTATTTGAAATAGTTCATGTTATTGACCTGATCTACTTGTGCTAGCATCCCTCAACAGCGTCTGCTGTTTGCCTGGCCTGATGGTGCTTAGTTAATGACTGTCTCGATGCATCTGCTAAGTGTAATACCATCTAAATGTTTACCTGTTTAAGAGCAGAACATAGGCTAGGAGGGAATCAGGTTACGATGGGCATAAGGCTATTGATTACCTCATAAATCTCTCCACTGAGCAGAGCTTAAATAAATGGCAAAACACAATTTGATAGGTCAAGCTGAAAGATTGTACTGAATAGAAAAATCCTTCTTTTTAACAAAAGAACTGTACGGTAAAGTGTACAGTAAAAACCTTAATCTACAGCAATGGGGAAAAAAACACAAACCAATTGTTTCTGCATTGTAACACTTCCTCTTAAGCAACGATTTCCCAATAACTTAGCCAAGACATTTTAGCAAGGTGATCCCTAAAAGCTTCCTCTTTAAGTGTTGTACGCCGGTCTATCCTTTTTAACCACAATTTTCTCATCGCACAAAATGCAAGAAGCAATAGCAGCATTTAACGAACAAACTGGTATTTGCTGATTGTGGTCAGCACTTGCTTGTGAAATACCCAGGGCCCAAGAAATATCCAAGCCCAAGTTCAGTTGGAGATGTCGAAAGTGCCCAGGGATGCTCCTCACAGTGCCACACACAATTTTAATGTAAAAAACTGTGAGGGTCTGCATGCAGGTGTGTATGCACATAACTGTTTTCACTCCCTCTCTCTCTCCCCCTTCTCCTGCCCCCCCAACACACATATCCTGCAAATACACACACTTTTTTCCCTGAAAGTTTTTATGCATCCGTGGGCCAATCTCTAATGGATCTACTTTAACAGAATCCAGAAGGTGGTGCGTAAAGAAAAGGAAAAAACACCTAAAAAGATCCTATAACTTTGATAGCGTGATTTTTTTTTTAAGGATTTTGATAGTCTGCAGCACACTATTGCTACTAAGGATTCAGCAATTTGTTTCAGTCTCGCACTCAAAATAATTATTTCAGCAGCTGTCTGTCACTTTTAAGCTTCAGTGTCATTACAACTAAGGCGTGAGTCACACCTGCAAGCATCTTGTTTGTGTATTAGAATTAAGAGTGCTTGCCCGCAGAATGGGACAACATGTTGGATTCTTAGAAGAAATGAGCAGAGCGACACAGTAATGGGAGCCTGCAAAGAGGTATTCTTTGCTGATGAGTGTGCAGCAGTAGCTGGAAGTTAAAACTTCCAAATAATGTCTTTACTCCATTCCAATAGAAGAGATGTGTGCATAAGTGGGAGAGGTAGGGAAATACATTTAAATATAATAGGCTGTAAATAACAGGTTGTGTGTGACTATGTGGGAGCTGTCTGGGGAGTCCAGCATAGGTTCATCCCAGTCTGTGCGCTGTCAGTTTGGTTTATTCCTGTGTATTGGTCCCATGGTAGTTTTTGAAGTTCACAAATTGGTACATGTCACTACTATGTCACTATCAGTCTCCCTTCTGAAATGAGCCATCTCATCTGCAATGAGCCAAGATCCCAAGAGAAGATCTGAGCCCAGCTAACAGGGTAGCCTATTTTACACAGACAGTATGGGAGCTGACTGTGCCAAGTTTGGCTACCTTCGAAGTCTGGCTATTGGAGAACTTGAGGAACAATCAGGAACCTCAGGAAGGCTTCAGGCTGCAGCAGGCTGCAGGCTTCCATTCAGAATGCCCCTGCTATTTGGGGCATTGTGAATGGAAGAGGAAGACAGAAAATAACAAGTATGTCTTGGGCAACATATAGAGCCCAGAAGAGATCTCAGCCAAATGCTTTTCCATATGGACTTGACCAATCTACATCAGGGGGTTCTAGTCCTGAAGAGTGCTGATGCAAGTCTAGGGGCCCAGGTCTCTCCCTAGTGTGGTTCACAAATACAGTACAGCTGTAGAAAACCACTTGCCTTCCTGCATCTAGGATAGCAGGAGTGGGTTTTGCTGATGAAATTCCTTGCTTAATTATCCGACAAGGGAATACGAGGGGAGACAGAATAGCCCAAACTTCTCAGGGTACTGAGGCGGTGCCCAGTGAGTCATGGCCATATGGTTGTAGCATGGTGCTTTAGGGCTATGTAAGGAAGAGCTGTGCTCAGAAAGAATAAAGGAGCAGATAGGCTATTCTAGGGACTGATTTCCCGTCCTGAAACAAAGGCGCAATTAATAATAGGTGACATTTAATAGAATCCAAGTGTCACTGCAGATTCATACAGAGTTGGTGGGGAAGAGAACGACGATGCAAAGGAGAGAAAGTAATACTGAGGGGAATTAGTCTATTACAAAAGATGTCCTTCACTGTTCGGTGCTGAACTCCTCCTCCTACATATTCATTTCTTTAACACAGTTACTGGAGCAATGGAAGAAATCTGGGTATCACTGGAAAAGGATGTCATGAGTTATATGACTGAACCCGTTTGCAAAAGATGATTCTGATATAGCTTATTCTGGGTACATGAAACAAAATACTAAGATGGCTTAGAGCTTTCATTTTCTGAGGTCTAAAAGAATCTTCTCTTGCTATCTACCAGAGTTTCAAGTACCTACCTGTGCAATCGTTACATTTACAGCCACCATACAAGCTCTGCAAATACTGCTTGGCTTACAGGAAGCTACCTGGGTCAGATGCATTCTGCTTGACTAGTATTCTGACTAGCGTTAATATTTCTCATTAATTCAACCCTCATTCTCAACCTTGGCCCATAATCTTTAATCCAAAGGCCCGGTATGTATCATTCATCTGTTTTACAAACAAAGCACATGAGAGGCCTGCAAGGCAACTTAGCCAGAGGTGGGAATGAACACCAGAAGCTGATGCAACAGATGCAACTTGTTCTCCTTGCCGTACCATCTTCCAGAATAAATGGACTGTATCTGGTTTTTGGAACATGCTGTTTATAACGATACTATCATACCATCAAATATCAAAAACAATTATGCCATTGACCTATAGGACAATAATATCCAGCACACTGTTGCTGTCACACAAAAAAAGGTGAAACACGCAACCAAAGAAGCATCGGCAGCTATATGGTGAATAATCAGACTTTTTTTTTTTCTTTCAACAGTAACTAATCTTTCTATCAAAGAGAAACGGTTTGCGATGTTTCCAAGGATAGGCTGAAATCTTAAAGCAAATTTATTTTGAAAATTGTTAGTGTGACATTTAAGAGAATTTAAAAGTACGGGTAGGATAGCGTAGCTTAACACCTGAAACCTGTAAAGTTCGGACTTAACATTTTAAAATCAAATTATAAGAAATTTTAAATTTAAGAATTAAAGTCCTATCATTTTAAAATCACAATTGGGCTTTGCATGTGATAAAACTGAGATTAGAGTTTTATCTAAGATTAAATATTATTAATCTCTTAAAATTAAATATTATTAATGAACAGATATTCAAAGCAGCAGTCTGAATTATACCCAGTTAAAAACTCCTTCTTATAATAACACCTTTTTATAGGAAATATGAATAAAATATGTCTGTATATGAAATGGGTTGAGCAAGTTCCAATTCTAGAATTTCCAAACACGATCCAAACCTGAAAAGAGAACAATTTGGGCTGCTGAATACTGAGCCCGTTCAATTAAAACTCTGTGTTTGGGAAGGCGTTCAGCTGTGACCAGCATTCAGCTGTGACCAGTCCAGCATAATGGGTATCACTCAGAGGCGTCCTTAAGACTATGCATTGAATACATCAAATTTTACAGGTCCTTTCATACAAGTATCAGAATTAGTCTCTCTCTCTCTTAACAGAAAGTGGAGCCGCCTGCAAAGCATAAGCAAAAATCACTCTCCTTGAAATTAAGCGGAAGATATTTGTGCACAAATTGGCATTGCCAGTTGCATGATCAGAGATACTCTATCAAAAAAAGTAGTGTACCAGCTGAAAACCATGATAGCTGTTTTATCACAAGTCACAAATGTGCTTACCTATCATCTCTGTAGTGTGTCATGCAAATATGACATGGAGTGCTTGTCTACTTAATGTTGTTAAACAGTAATTATGTGATAAATGAAAAATTGGTGCTTTAATTTGGCCTGATAAAACTTGGGGCAGAGGCAATAGCTTGCTCATTGATTTGCAATTACTACCATGCAGCAGAAAAAAAAAAAAGCAGCTCCAGGAAAACAATGGATTCAGTGAATTAATTTAAAGAAAAAGTCACTACAAATATTGCTTATGAAGTATTCCAAATTAAAAACAATGTGGTGCAAGAAAAAGTTACGCTATTCCTGTAAATTTTGTCATTATAACAGAAAGCAAAGCAACTAAATGCTGAAATTCTTATAAATGTAAATACATTAAGAAACTCCTCACAAGTGGCCAGACTGTTAGGGATAAGTATTGTCCAAGCTTCAGATGTTAAGTTGCAAGGAAATGAAATGAAGATATGGGGACTGAGAGCACAAAATGAATGAAAAATGAATCCTCAAGCCCCCTTGGTCAGATAAAGGCTGGGGAGCAAAGGCAGCTATTCAAGCTCCACCCCCACAGGAAATATTGCAAACAGGCAACTTTACACCTAGACTTTTAAAGAAGTGAAAGGCACCAGCCATTCCTTGAGTCAACAGAAGTAGAGGAGGCCATTCAGAGGAAAGCTCCAGAAGCTGCTTATACAGGACGTATTGATCAGATATGGGCCAAGGTGAGCAAGGGGGAAGCTCCTTCTGTGGTGCTCTGTTTGTTATTTTCTTACATCCATACCTCATATTCAGTTCTGTAATGGACACTGAAAGATCACTACTTCTCTAAGGAGTTTTGATCCAAGAAAAAAAAAGAAGAGAAAATTCTTCCATCAAGAGTTAGGAGAAGGATTTTCACAGGAATTGCATTTTTTCACTTACTGTGTGCATGGGAAAAACAAGCTTATCAGAATGAGATTTGGGAGAACGTGTATATTATCTGATGTAAAAATGTTGTGTTTTGCAAATAGGAAGGAAGGGAAAGTCTACAGCTATTTGAAGTTGTCAGAGGAGTGCAAATGAGAAACTGACAAATCTGACGTAAGAGAAAGAAACAAAGCAGAACTTGCAGAAGGTATCATTGCAAAGGCTGAGGGAGGCTACAATGAGCAGAGAAGGTTCAAACCTGAAGTTAAGGCAGAGAGGATACAAAAATTTAGGGGATTTTTTCTTGGTGGTTTGTTTGTTGCATTTTTTTTTTTGCTTACATGCTAATATTTATACATATGCAAATTGACCAGTTTAATAATTATTATAAATGGTCCCATGTTGCTTTTCCAACCTTGCCAGATAACTCCTGCCTTTCTAAAGACAAATCTCCCCTACCCCTCAGCTTGTTCTACAATAGATGTGCTTCATTGCTAAGTTTCTGAAGATGTTTTTTTTAAAAGTAGGTACGTTCCTGAAAAATCAAAGTACATGCTGCTTGCCTCGATACTGTAAAAAAACGTGTCACCCCCATGTGAACTGTGACTACATTGTTAAGACTACTAATGTAGTTATTTCAAGGCTTGCCTAAACTTGATAAACTTAATATCATGCTGTAAAAAAATCTTTACACTAATAAATCTGGTTGAACATGGGATAATGATTTTTTTACTCAGTAATTGCACAGGGTAGCTGTGTTCCACTACTAAGGACCACACTCTTACTCCTTCCTATTCTCCCTCTTTGAGGGGGAGGGGGGATAGAGAATAATAAAAATATTTTTAAAAAGCACAAAGTGCCCCTAGGGGGAAAAAAAAAACCCAAACCTCTTTTTCTTCTGTACTTCTGCACTTCATTTAAACCATCAAGCTATCTTCTACTGGAGAACCCTCCATAGTCTCTGATGATGTCAAAGCCAAACCAATCTCAGATGCTTATTCTTTGGCCTCTGATCAAAGCCACAGTTCACATGCAAGAGCTTTCTGCAACATATTATTTCACATACATTATTTTAGTAGTGTTCTCTCTCCAATTCTGTGCTCTTTCCCACTGCCAAATGACAACCCAGTGTCCATCAACATATTCTTGTTAGGTGCTTCCAACAGATAGCAGCTGTCAGTTATTTCAGAGGTACATGACACGTAAATGGGGCTAGAGATCACATGTCATGGTTTAAAATGCAGAAGTGTTTCTCAGCTCAGTCAGGTTTCTTTATTTCTTATTCAGAGACAGCAAGGCTGTGCCTCTGTTAGTATAACACCATGTCTTGGAATGGATGACACCTTGAAAGAATTATCTGAGTTCAGCCAGATTCTTTATCCAAGTAACTCACAAGTATTCAATTCTGTCAGGGTTCGCTCCTTTTAGATGCCTTTCTGATTTTTCTTTAGTACCAGATATACTACTCCTTCTATATTTAATTATGCAGATAAACTAAAACAGTCTATGCAAGGTAGAGTCTCTCTCTCTCAAAAAAAAAGAAGAAAATGCTCCAAATAAATTATTTCTATTTTTGGTTGAAACCTCACATGGGTACTAGTTACCTGTAGAAAGTAACACACAATTCTTGAGAGTGTGTCTGTGCTCCTTCCTCCTTGGATGTATCCTCAAGTTTTCTTGCTCTTCTCACTTTTTCATAGCTGCAACGCAGCCAAGTACCAACTGGCACCTGAAAGAAAATGCAAGAGATCACCACACAAGTAAATTTTCTAGCAGAGAGTTGATTGTGAGGAGAGGACAGGCCTTCATCGTCACCTTCAATGGAACAGAACAGCCTGAGCAAAACTTAACATTCATCGCAGAAACAGGTATGGCTTCCAACTTCTTTCAAGAAAGAGTGATGCTGCCTTGTGACATTCTTTTGGCCCGATATGCACTGTAGGGCAGCAAGATAATACCTCGGAGCCAACATGCTGGTTCACATAGCCATGGAACTGTTTGAGGTATTTGTTGTATCACTCCCATCTCAGCTAGCAGTGATAGCTTCCTTCAATTTCCAATATATGGCACAGATTTATCTGAGGGGAGAGTTACATCCCTGCTGAGTTTATTGACGACTAAATCTCTATTTCAGCAAGCTGGGGAAAAAAAATGTTGTTTATTTTCCTTAAAAGGTCCAAAACCCTCAAAGCTGGCTAAGACCCAGGCCACATTTGGTATCTCCAGCACAGTGAGCAAGGAGAGCTGGAGTGCAGTTCTACAGTCTACCAGTTCCAACTCTGTGAGCATCTCCATTTCGAGCCCACCTAATGCTGTCATTGGACGTTACAAGCTGAGTGTTCAAAGTACTTCAAGTGGCAGCTCTTCTCCAGCAAGCCTTGGCACTTTTGTTTTGCTGTTTAACCCTTGGTCTTCAGGTATGGACATGTTGAATTTCCCGTGAAAGAATTAAGTTGCTTGTAGCTTCATTAGTATTTGCAGCTTCTCCATTTGATCTATACTTCTTTAATATGGGGGCTGAACATTCACCACATAATGTATCAGTGAGAAAAGAAAAGGGTTTAACAGTTTCTTAGGACCTTCTGGTACGTAAAATCAGCTCTGTATCATGCACTTACTGGAGAGCTCCTTGCCCTGAAAGATTAAGTTCTGCTTAAGCAGATTAAGTTCTGCTTTTGCCAGAGCTTCCCTACTTCTGCACAAGTATAGAAAAGTGTGTCTGGTCTCTGTAGAACCAAGAAAAGAGTCATATCTACCAGCTGCCATCTTTTCCCGGATTTGACAGTGTCATACCTCTGTCTTCACTCAGACACCCCCCACCCCTTTCTCTAATTATAGGAAATCCTGAGTTTCACGATCTGTTTATAACAGCAAGAACAGCAAAGGGTGGATATCTGCAAGCATTCTTATCGATGGAGACCAAGGCTCCTGAGGTTTTGTTTTATTTTGCCTGCTGTGGTTGTACATACCTGTTTTGGCTTTTCAGGTGATGATGTGTTCATGCCTAACAAGGCTGAGTGTGAGGAATATGTGCTAGAAGAGTTTGGCATCATTTTTGCGGGCAATAAAAATCATATCAACAGCTTTGGATGGAACTTTGGCCAGGTAAATGCAGCACTGAAACACCAGACAGTGTTTCGTGCTCTGGTTTTCACATGAACTGGGTGACGAGGGCTTGTTTGCTTTTTCCAGTTCACCGCGGTCCTACACCTCTGAAGAGCAGGAGTCTGGTACTGAAATCAGAATTCATGCCAAGCCCTGTTATGCTGATTAATATGAGGATTTGTAATTGACTAGTCAGTGATATGACCTAGGACTCAGAGGTGCAGCCAGCAGAAACCTTAGTGTCTGCTGGGTAGTAAAGTACTGTAGCAATACTGAGAGGCAAAGTCCTGGCCTTAAGACCACAGATTCCAAGTTTCGAAAAGCTCTTTGAGTTCTAATCTTCACAGTTTGTTGAGGCTGCATTTTTATATGGTAATTCCTGGCTGAGCTGCTGCACTTCATTCGGTGATTAAAAAAAAACATTAAACATTTATATGGCTCTACTTATCCTGATTTTTAGTAATCTGTGTTTCCAAAACACTAACTTATTTCTATAACATAGTTTCAAGGAGATATTCTCAGTATTTGCCTTTCCATGCTGGATCGAAGCTTAAACTATCGTCAGGATCCTGCCACAGATGTATCTCACCGAAATGACCCCAAATACGTGGGCCGCGTTCTCAGTGCAATGGTAAGCAACATGTTCAAAGAGTCCAAACTACTCTCGGTTCTTAAGTATGAAGACACTTCTCAGAAAATTTTAGGCCACTGTTTCTATGCACCAGAAATGTGGACCAGAGAAACACTTAGGTGGTCATCTGATCTGAGCCTGCTAGATTTATCTCATCTGTGGTATTTCTGATACTTATCACTTTGATATCCAGTAGTCAAACTGAAAGTATAAGACACAGGGTGGTATGTTGAGAGATTAGTGCCTTGGAGGTCTTTAGTCCAGCCTCCCATTTGAAGTGGAACTACAGTGGTACTAGATCAGCTCAGCCATGGATTTGTCAGGCTGCCTTGAAAATCTCCAAGGATGGAGGTTTCATGGCCTCTCTGGGTGACCGGTCCAGAGCTGCACTACCCTCTTAGTGAGGAATTTTCCTCTCATGTCAAATATGATTTTCCCAAGCTACAACTTTCTGCTGTTGCTCTTGTTATATAACCTGCCAGAACAGAGAAAAGTTGGACTCTGACAACTTAGTGTGTTCCATTCAAGTAGTTGTAGGCTACTATTACATTCCCCTTATCCCCTTCTTAACCAGACCGAACTAGCCCAGTGCTATCAACTTTTCCTTGAAGACTGTGTGCTCCAGGGCCCCTGACCATCTTCGTAGCCCTCCCTCCTGGGCCCTCTTCCGTGTCTCAAAATCCCCTTGAACTGAGGGACCTGAAACTGGAGGATTCCTGGCACGGTCTCGCTAGGGATAATTAAAGGGGGTTAACAGCTTCCTCAGTCTCCTGGTCACACTTTTCCCAATGTAGCCTAGCGTGGCTTTCCCTTTATGATGAGAGAGCACTGTTGGCTCAAATTCAATCTGGCATTTGCTGTAACTCCCAGGCCCCTTTCAGACAGGCTGCCACTCAGCCAGCTGCTTCCCAGCCTGTACCAACGCACGGGATTATTCTACCCCAAGTTCTGAAATCTACACCTTTTCTTCCTGAACTTCATGAGGTTTCTATTGACACAGTACCCAAGATTTTCAAGGTGACTGTGCCCCGTTTGTTGTGTCAGCCACTTCCCCTAATTTAATGTAAATTTGCTGAGGGCTCACTACATCATGATCCAGGCACATTCTGAAAGCTTAGCTGCATGATATCCTTTGATGATGCCATTCAATCATACAGTGGTAAAGTTGCCACCTCATGTGAGGAAGGTTCACTGAAGACTGGTGTTTGCCTTCTTGCCTGGTGCTACTGTACTTAGGTGAGAGAAAAAGTGATTAAATGCTCTCCATTTCTTGAGAGGACACATATTTCATTTCCCTGAAAAGATAAGGCTTCTTCCTGAAGGCCAGCTGCATGAAGCAGTGACTTTTGTCCACTAAAATGTCATTCAGGGCTTTTCTCCTGCCCGCTCCCCTACCGCTACTATATCTGTTGTAAACTCTTAATTTATCTCATCATAAATTATTTTTACAGGTCAACGCCAATGATGACCGAGGGGTGCTGCTAGGAAACTGGAGTGGAAATTATGAGGGTGGGAAAAGTCCAAGCAGCTGGACTGGAAGTGGTGAAATCCTGCAAAACTGGAAGAAATCAGGATTCAAACCTGTTAGATACGGACAATGTTGGGTTTTTGCAGCAGTATTGACTACAGGTATGTTTTATGTCATGCACATAACTGACACAGCACAGATTCTGTTAAAAGAAGCACTAATAATACTTCCTACATGAAAGTCTTTCAAGACATTACAATGTTATATGAAACTTCATGTTCCAGAAATACTGCTTTCTGACTATGGTTTTCTATTTGCTCTTTAGTGCTTAGATGTCTGGGGATTCCCACTCGTACAATTACAAACTTCAGCTCTGCCCACGATGCAGATGGAAATCTGCGTGTGGATGAGTTTTACGATGCTTCTGGAAATCATTTGGACAGGGCAGCTGACAGCATATGGTAAGGCTCTACAATATTTAGTAGTAGGACCTATCAATGCCTATAGAGTCTACAGGTGCAGAGTATAGATTCTAATGACAAATGATTTGTTAACTTCTTAAAAATTGCCTTAAAAACAGCTATACACACACATACGATCAATAAAAAATACTACAAAATAGTACTACAAAACTTGGTGTTTTCACTCTTTCTCAGTTAAACAGAGAACTGTGACATGAGTTACAAGAGCTAATTGAAGCCAGGGCAGGCAAAATTACAGTTATGATGCCACAGATGACTGAAAATTTGTGATATTACACTGGAAATATCAAACAGTGGGACTTGACTTAGTTTGGAACTATTCTTCAAAACCAGTTCATGTTAAACTGTAAAAGTTCAATAGAACCAGCTTCCCTGCCTTTTTTTTTTTTTGCAGTGACATCATTTGCAGTGAAAATCATTTAATTATTGCCACTATTAAGCATCAAATGCAACTCAAACAAGGTTGCATTCAGCAAAGAACAGGTGCAGTCCCTCACTTTTTGCCTTATTTACTCCCCTGCTTGTTCTGGACCCATTCTAAATATAAGTGATAAGTATAAATGTAGCATTGTGCTATAAGGAAAACAGCTAAAACTAAGGAAGTGCACATGCTCAGAACTTTTGGAGGAAAACAGGCTCAAGACTTTTTGTATAATTTTACAAATTTGCTTTCTGCCCTTGAACATTTATGTCTGTTCCACAATGCAATTTTCAGCTCCTATCTAGTTAATATAGTCAGGATCAGAGTGGAAGTAGTCAGACTCAGATAAGAACCTATGCAAATTAAGGCATTTAATACATTTAACTAAGATGGCTGATTAACGGATGTGAACAGGAATTTAGAAACACGTAGTAGTAGCTTACTTTGTTCATTCTTGCACGTAGGAATTTCCATGTCTGGAATGAAAGCTGGTTTTCCCGCAGTGACTTGGGCCCCTCATACAATGGATGGCAAGTTCTGGATGCAACTCCCCAAGAAGAAAGTGGAGGTACACAGATTTTATTTCAGGAATAATGCTGAAAAATTATAAAGTCAGTCACTTTCAGAGAGAAGGAAAAAAAATGTAAAACCATTGTAAAAATAATTTCTCATCCTGCTCAGAAATAGAGTGGCAGAAGAGAATACTTTATCGCATTAGAAAAGCCTCGCATCATCTGAGGATGCCAAAAAACAAACTAGACTTCTAGGAGCAGACTTTTGCAGCAATTCCTATATTTCCAATGTAGGTATCCAGAGCTACTGAAAATCAAGAGATAATATAAAATAAATCAAGTGTACCTTCAGAATAAACACAAGATACATTGATGACTGGCCTGGTAAAAGGGTCTATGTGGATGAAAGGGCTAGAATGGGACAACAGCACTGGGCAATTCAGGAGTAATTGATAAATATCTGTCTAGTAATCTGCTTACTGTCAAAGAGTCGATTAGGTCTAAATTATTTTTTCTTGATGCTGTAGGAATTTATCAGTGTGGTCCTGCCTCACGCAACGCCATCAAAGAAGGAGATGTAGACCTGGACTACGACTGCCCATTTGTATTTGCAGAAGTGAATGCAGACTGTATGTACTGGAATTATGACCCCGCAACTGGAAAGAAAACATTAATATTCTCTAAGTCTACCGTAATTGGCCAGTTCATCAGCACAAAGGCAGTTGGTAGAGATGATCGTGTAGATGTGACCAATGATTATAAATATGAAGAAGGTAAATAAAAACACTGGTGCTTCTGGTTACCTAGCTGCTTCATTCCCAAACATATATAAACTTTAGGCTAGGAGTCTCTTAGGGGGCAGTTTTTGGCATCTATAAGGTAGGAACAAATTTATACTTACTCTATTCGGTTCTAACAGGAGAGGGAAGAGAAGGTAAAGAGTAAAAAAAACCACTGCCTTGCCCTTTCTGATGTGGAACTGCTTTGTGGGACCTAAATAAGGCAAGTCCAGATATTTCTGAGTAAAGCATTCACTGTTCCACCTGCCTATTGCTAATGCGTACTGACTGCCTCTGCTTTGTGAGAATTAGTCTACAGCCCAGTAATTTGACAGTAGGATGAAAGGCCTATTCCAGAAACCTAAGCTAAATCAGCACTTAGGCCCAGGAAAAGCAACTCTTTCAAAGGGTCAAACAGCATGTAAACTTGGGTTTGATAGTGCAGAAAAAAAATTACAATCATGAACTGAATTTGCAAGTGCAAAGAATGAACACTGCTATTGGAAATATATGTCAGAAGGGTGAAAAGGATGATAAAGCAGAGCCCAAATAACTAGTTTCCATTGTGTACTGGCTCTGGCTGGGATGGAGTTAACTTTCTTCATAGCTGCCCCGCTAAAAGCGTTGGTAACACACCAATGTTTTGGCTATTGCTGAACAGTACTTGCAGAGTGTCATGGCTTTCCTTCTCCTTTCCCCTTCCCTCGGTGCCACAGTGAGTAGGCTGTGGGTGGGTGAGAGGCTGGGAGGGGACCCAGCCAGGACAGCTGACCCAAACTGCCCAAAGGTGTATTCCATGCCATATGACTTAGCGCTCAGCAATAAAAGCTCAGCGAAAGGCGGAGGAATTGGGGGTTCATGGTTACGGCATTTGTATTCCCAAGCAACTGTTACATGTGTTGAGGCTCTGCTTTCCAGGAAGTGGCTGCACATCTGCCTGCCAACGTGGAGTAGTGAATGTATTCCACTTTTTGCTATGCTCATGCGCAGTTTTTGTTTTCCCTGTTAAACTGTCATTATCTCCATCCACAAGTCTTCTTGCGTTCCTTCTGTTTTCTCCCCATCCTGCGGGAATGGGGAGCGAGTGAGAGACTGGGTGGAAATTTGGCTGCTAGCTAGAGTCAGCCCACCACGCGGTGCCGTCATCCTTCCCTTATATTACGGGCCTTTTCTGTATTAGCAAATAAGAATTTACATTTCTAAATATTACAACCATAAAAAGGGATAGAAATGGGAAGAGTGGGAAACTTTGGACTTAAGATTTTGTGTTACAAAAAAATGCTATTAGAGGGGCAGTGACATTACTGACTGCAGATCCAGAAAATTAGGTGTGGCTGTAGAACACAGAGGCTCTGTTCCTCTGTAAGTCCAGACACTACGTTCTGCTGGCTTGTCTCTAGCAGTCATGTAAAATAAAAGATGCATGTTAACTGTTGAGGATAATTTTCATGGTTCTCTCTGACAGGCTCTACAAAAGAAAGAGATATTTTTAAAAAAGCCCGAAAGAAGCTGGGACTTGAGGATAAATTTGATCCTACAGCACCGACACCACAGGAAATCGATCAAAAGCCTGACATATCAGGGAGGTTCAAGGTGGCTGGCCCTTTAGAAGTTGGCAAAGATCTCAGTCTAATTCTGGTTCTTGCAAACTTACAGTCTGATGCTAAGACTGTTCGTGTAAATATGACAGCTTGGAGCACTGTGTACACTAGAAGACCAGTTCATGAGATCTGGAAGGACTCCATATCTGTCACTCTGTCTCCTAAGGAAGGTAATTTTTCAAAGAACTTCTAATCATAATTGTGTAATTGTTTTATCAGTAAATGGGCATTAGAAGCTGGACAACTTGGGGGAAAAAAGCTCTAACAAACTGCAATCTTAAATTTCTATGCAGAAAAGGCTGAAAAAAAATTACATTGCACTTATTAAAAAGGCAAGTGTCACACGATCATTTCCTTAAGTACTATTCACATTTTGGAAAATGTATCTCAGGATTGAAAAGAAGATGGTGAGTAAACATGAAGTTTCATTTAACAAAATTTGCATAAAAAAAGGTAAGGACAACATAAAAGCATAGAAATCAACTCCAACTAAATTTGTACTCGTCAGTTATGAGGGGCCTTACTGAAAGCCAGGACATAGCTAACAGCAGAAACCAGAAACCTGATCCATTAGCACATTAGAATGGAATTAAAGTGTGAGGAATAGAAATAGCTGAAATAGCCCACTAAGCTCCACGGAAAAGTAAGTTTGAATCAAAGAACTGTTGAGGAGTAAAGGACCTCAGATTTTTTACATTTTTTTTTTTCAGATGGAGTTTGATAACGTTATGGAAGAAATTCTCTACCTAAATATGAGTATTGTTGGAAAGATGACATCAAGTTACCGTTAGGAGCTTGGGATAATAGATATATCAGCATCTCTAAAGTGAACTGAAAGATCATTGATTCACAACTGATACTATATTGTAATCTTAGGCTTCGAGTCACTTGTGAGAAGCAGAAATAATATTTCATTTCTTTAATATCTAATTTGACTTCTGGAGTTGGGACCTATCAGCTTCCTCTAAAGCATTAGGAATTGGACTCGTGGTGAAGACAGAGTTCATATGCCTAATGGCATTACAGTCACGCAGGCACCTTGTGGTGTCTTGTGCTCACACAGATTGTGTTAAACCAGTGGCTGAATTTACAGTCAGCAGGGAGGTTTTTCCCCAGATCTGATGGCAAGGACCATCTAAAGAGATTTTTGCCCTCTTCTGGAGGTATGCTGTGTTTGCTAGGATTTGTAGTTAACAAATCTGTTGCTACTGGAGGAATCTAGGAAATTCACATTGCCCCCATTTTCTTGCTTACTTTTGTGGGACTTTGCATTGGTGACTTGTCATCTTTTCTTGTGTTTTTCATCTGTGGTATACTGCTGGAAACGACTTTGTGGCTCACAATGTTTGCATGCAGCACAGCTACTCTACAGTTCTTCTGAACTTGATGTTTATTGTACGAATGGCCAAAAATGTGGAATTGTCTGGATTCAGAGACAGAGGAGATCCCTTCCCATCCCATATTCCTTCATTTGAATTACAGCATGGAAACTACTGTAAAAACACATCACAATAAAAAGCAGATAGGGGTAGGAAAGATAAAAGAAATGTAAAGACGTCATTCAGCTCGTCTCAGTATATCATGAGCAAATAGGATGATGAGGCTTATCAGAGCATGTCCCATAACAAATGGAGTGGCACTGGTAAACTCCTT
The DNA here is from genome assembly GCF_964195595.1 of Calonectris borealis. NCBI lineage: Eukaryota > Metazoa > Chordata > Aves > Procellariiformes > Procellariidae > Calonectris > Calonectris borealis. Next base: position 18,218,526 of record NC_134328.1, on the reverse strand, counting down.
GAACTCCAGCTGTCTTATCTTTCAGAGCTATTGGAAGGAAAACAAGCCAGGCAATATGATATTAGGGAATGGAGGAGAGATAACATTGAAGAAATCACTCTCTCTCTATAGCAAACTGATAGATTTGTATGAATTGAGTTTGGCAATGATGGCTGAAGGCCTTCCTAGATCCAGACACAGCATAAAAGGAAAATACTAATATTAGGTATGAAACTTTGTGGGCTTATAAAAGTGTGTATCAATTCTTTTTTTTTTTTTCTTCCAGAGAAACAATTTCCCATTAAGATACCATATACTGAATATCAACAGCAGTTAACTACAGACAACACGATCCAGGTAACAGCTTTATGTCATGTAGAAGGTGGGATTCAAGTGCTAGTGCAAAGAGACATCACTCTGGACAATCCTGCCATCGATATACAGGTAAATTGCTGTCCCTTTACTCTAACTGCAATGGCAAAGAAAGGGGAAAATGAGCTCTTATAAGCATTTTCTTCCCCGATAGACATGTTCTGCTCACATTCTGCCATGGTCCATCATAGCATCTCATAATATCTCCTCTTCTGATGTCCGAGAAGGCTCAGAGAGAAAAGAATACTGAGAACCTGGCCTTTCAAGTGTTTTTCTTTGCACAGGTACTTGGTGAAGCAAAAGTGAATAAAGAAGTGGATGTGGAAGTGGTATTTACCAATCCTATTGATATGGAAGTGATGGACTGTGTGCTGCAGGTAGAAGGCAATGACCTGCTCAGAGGAATCCTTGAGATAGAGTAAGTACGAGAAATGCCTCCTTCCTCCTATTAGATACATGAGCAAGAACGTAGGCATGGATGATTTGGAACCGAACAGTGGGATAAGACAGCATTTTCTTCTTGCTGTAACTTGGGAGGCCAGTCGAAGTAACACGTTGTAATGAAGCACACAACTTTGAACCAGCTCTTCATCTAAGCGAGGCTCTGGCTTCATAGTTTGGGAGGTCAAATAATTGCTGTCATAAGTGGACAGAACTTGTTTTCCTGCCTATCTAGCAGGACCCCACAGTTGCAGCAAAAAATACATGCTTACCCATGCAGTAAATTTTGCTGAGGCTGTCTATGCTGCTATAGGTCAGACAGGTTGAACCTTCTTGTTCTGATCATAGGGCCAACATTAGGATACATAACTTTTTCTGTCCATACTATACCCAAATTATAGCATATATTAACCAGGGGTTTTTTTTCACTTTATTAAATGGACTGCATGTGCCAATCTGGGTGTTCAGCCTTCTGACAATTTGCGTTTACATCAAACAGATAGACATTCATGTAAAAAGCAGATGCACCAGTGTCCCAGCTTTGGGAACAAAAATGAACACAGATTGTTTAGACACAGGTTGTGATCTCAAAGGGTGGTACCTCTGAAAAGTACAACTCCCAAGTATGCTCCATGCATAGCTATTCCAGACACAATAAATCACGACTAAGGAGGATAGCTTTTAAAGAACAGACTAAACCATGACCATCAGCTACTCCTTAGATGATTGAATTTACTTTACTAAGGCCTGGAACTTGAACACAGCTGAAATCCATGAGGCAGGCAGGAAGAGAATAGGAAAAATGGTGAATATTACAATAAAAGTTTGGGTTGGGTTGGGTTTATTAATTAAAAAAAAAAAAAAGTTTTTCCAAAACAAGAACTACAGGCACACTGATTTTCAAGCTTTGCTTTCAGCACACTGTTAGGAGATTAATAAACAGAGTCAAGAAACTATTAGATGGTATTGAGATGGTGAATGAGACGACCGGAATAAGATAGGTTCCTTTTACTATAGATCCCAGGTTTCTATTTTTATGCTTTGATGATTTTGTGTCTTGTCTTGCTCTTTTTCCTTCAGTATTTCACAACTGAAACAGAAAGGTTAAATTTTCAGACTGTCCCCCACTTTGTACATATACAAAATTGCACACAAATTTTGACATATGCTAGCAAATGCAGTTATTTCTAAAAAATACCTGGGATATGGGAGTGTGCTCTTTAACGGAATACACACACACACAGACAAACATACACAGCAACTTAACATTGCCATTTGCGCTTGAGCAACTAGGAGTGGTCTATCCCATAATTTATAAGCTCTCCTGAGGGAATTTAACAATCTCATGTTGTCTATCACATTCAACTTTATCCTTAGGCAAGACAAGACAATATGACAGGGTAAGGCTGTTTGGGAAAACAATAAACATGAGCTTCCAAGAATTACAAAATATACTGGTTTAAAACATTTTAACTTCTGTTCAGAATTTCCTGCTGTGTAAACACTGAGGTTTTCTTGGTGCTATAATCTATTCTAATTCAGGAGTTTGTATTAACATTCTTCATGGTCTCAGATTATTCTTTTTAAATAATTCAGTGATGTGTTTTACACCCTCTGTTCTGCATGAAGTTTATCTCATATGATACTAGTATGTCCCCGTTTGTGTGCTTATCTGGGTCCCTGCATAATGTGTTTGTGAGAGACCTTAATGCATGAGATTGAGTATTTAAATACATATCAGATAGCCTAGTCCTGTATGGTCTTTTCATGGGCATGACTACACTGAATTGATAGGAATTCTTACTTAAGATGGGAGAGGGTTAGTGAAGAAACTCAAGCATGACGTATAAGCCTGTTTTCAGCTTATATTTTCCCCTTTGTTTTCTATTTTTAGCGTACCACCACTGAAAGCCAGTGAGAAATCCAGTACAAAGTTTAAACTCATCCCTTTTGAGACGGGTCCCAAACATCTACTTGTTAATTTCTCCTGTGATAAATTTGCAGATATCAAGACCTTTAAGATGGTAAATGTGATTGACTAACATGAAGATATACAATGAATGGTCTGTGTGTGTATAAATTGAACAAAATGTCATAAGAAACCTTGTATAAGAAAACAATGAGAAAATTGGCAAAACAAAATCCTCACTTCCTGTGATATGGGGTTACCAACATCATATCATTACAATTTTACATTGTAATAAATAAACTGAGGAATAGTTGTTTCTTCATTTATTGTTGTGAGTGTCCATGTTATTAAAAAGAGCATCTTAACTTCTATTCAGAGACTGTTTGTTTGACTTTTGTCTGGTTTTCTTTGGAAATCATTCTTTCTGGCTCCAGATATCTCTGCACAAACATTCATAAACGCATTTTTACACATTCAAAGCCTTATGCAGTGGACTTTCAAAGCGGTGTTTCTCCTTACTGCAACCGTGATACTAGAAAGTAGCCAGGATGAGTTGCACGATTTATGTCATTTAGCTTTGCCTTTTTTGCTGCAAAGTCTGTCCTGACATTTTTCCCTTTTTGGTAAATCACAGTGACTAAATGAGGCATAGGAAATGTTCAAAAAGAATTTGGGTGGTGTCCAATTTAAGAGCCATTTGACAAACACATTGAGATAATTGCCCCGCTCAACATACATGATATTTTTGCACGCTGATATTTTGCATTTGCTGAAAGTCGTCTTTGGGAATCAAAGGGAAGGGTAATCTTAAGTCTAAGAGTATTTTAACTTGAGAAGAGTTAGGATTGTGTGTCAGGAAGTCATCTTTCAGAGTTCAAGTTTAGTAAAGCTTACTTAAACCCTTTATGGGAGGATAGGTACGGGCCAAAAGCTGGGTTCCAGGAACAAGTGAACTAGGTGTAGCCCAGTGAGTGACTTGGTTTATGGCCAATAATTGTAGAACAGTAAGTCAGTCTCTGACTGAAAATGATCTGTGTAGATGAAGTGAATGGAAAGTCAAGCTACTGCTCTATTGCACTTTGGACTGCTGGGCCAGGAAGCCAGTAAAATCTTCACGAGTGCCTGGAGCTACCTCTGTGCCCCCACTTCCACCACACAGCACAGGGCACCTGCGACTTGCCACAGGCACTCCTCACTGTTACACAAGCAGCCCAAGCTCAGATTGGCTATAAACTCCTTTTGTCCGTGTAGCCTGCAAAATGGCTTTAGGAGGGCACTTGCAGCCACCTAGTTTTCCACTGCCTGTCCTGTGATGTCAGCACGAGACCATACGGGACATATAATGAGATGAGCTACAGCGAGGTTGTACAAGTAGCCTGCAGTGGTACTCTCTCTTTTTCTCCTGATGTTCCTCAAGGCTTGCCAGAGCCAAGAGCTCTCATCACGTAGGCCAGTAGAAGTTCAAGCTCAAGCATAGCCTTGAATGTGGATATACACTCTTTTTACATCTCTTGTACACATGAAAACAACCAGATTATGCTGAAGTGAAGTGAATTGCACTAGCAGAATGAGAGAAGCTTGTAAATTGGACTTCTAGGGGAATTAAAAGGAAGGCAACACCCTTCCCCTGCAACACTTCACATGCATGTGAAGTTAATGTGTCTAATTAAATGTGTGCCTACTTGGATACAGACTCACAGAAGGGATTCTGCAACGTTTTTTGTGGAAGTTATACTGATCTCCTCTTTCTAATAAAGAGTAGCAACAATACAAGTGTAAGGTGCCATACGGTTACCCTGAGGATATGATAGTGCAATACTTGAACAACAGACAAAATTGTTAAGGAGATGAATGAAATAAAAAAGTATGCTTTTCTCTGAAAGTTAGCAAACTGCACTGCAATTTCAAGGCTCTGAAACAAGGGAAAAGGAGGACCAAAATATTCTGAACCATTTTGGATGATGGGTGGGTGGAATTGAGCTAGGAAAAACACCTGTGACAATGTTAAGTCATTAGTCACTTAGGAACCATGACCGCTGCATTCCAAAGGGATTACAAAAGCAGCTGCTGATGCTTTGCTGTGGTGAAGGTGCAGACTGGCAGGTGCCAGTTTGGGATGTAGGCCAGTCTGAGAGAGAGAAGTTCTGGTGGCTTGGTGAACACTGCTGTGGGCGTGCCATACAGAGGTAAAGAAGGTGGTTGCAGCCAAGACAGAAAAAGTGTTCTGAGATTTAATTACTTACGTGAGTAGCAAGGAAGAAGAAAGGAAATAGTCATACTCCAGTGGGAGCAATGTGTAACGTCTGAAGCAATCGCTGTAAGTACTGAACGCCTGAACTTAAGAACTGGTCGATGCGGTTTGTCACTAGGGCTGTGTGTGAAGATCAGGTAACATCAGAGGCTTGTGGCTCTTATGGTTTCTAAGGAATATGAATTAAGGAAAAGAGAAAAAGACCATCTAAAGTAGCTCTGAACAGCAATCAAATCCTTTGAGGTGATTCCCGGAACAAGTTTTGACAGCCTGAACATCCCAGAAACTTCCAAGAGGAGGAAGGACCTCTGAATTATAATGTAAGTGGAGATACACCATACCAGATATACTGCTGCCAAGTGTGAAAAGTTTTAGTGTTTTTCTTTCAGGATAGGGCTAGCATGAATGTCATATAAGTAAGTACTCTTTTAGTCTTCGTAGTATCAAAACAAAGTTTCTCGAAAAGGTGCAAGAAGCCAATTTTTTGATAAAATCAACCTTAGAAGCAGCTGCTGGAGCTTAATTCTGCTGCTTTTTCAGCTTTTTTTTCTTTGTAACTTAAAATTCAGACTAATTTATTTTTTAAGCCTTTACTGAGTGCTAAAACATGATCAGTGGAGCTGCAGAATCTTAAACAGCTAAATATTCCTTACCACAACAATGTCACTTTATTACCTGTAGACTTTTAAGTGAGGATACAAAAATAAAAAGAAACATATTCACAGTTGTGAAGATAGACAGGCTTACAGTTTGCACTGATAAAAACTACTCATGGTTAATAGTTTGGGGGTTCTTTTTGAAATAAAACTTTTGCTGAAATAGTAGTATGGAGCTGGCTAACACAACAGGTAAACAGACATTTGTTTCTGGTGGGAGTTTATCATGTCACATAAGTCAGGGGGCGTTGGAGATAATTTGAGACCCAAACCTTCTAAGACCAACTCACAGCTGTTGAACAAAACAGAATTAACATTAACCAATCTGGAAGTTATGTAATCAGGAAATGCTCCTTTTTCCTTCATATGGCTTTTATGTCCCACCACACTCCCCGTTTCCTCATCCTTAAAGGTAACTTTTTCATGGCACACCTATTATCCTTTGTAGGAAGTTGTTCTTGTCTTGGGATTCAAGAGAACGCATTTCCTCTGAGTAAATAATTCTGGTATCTCCTCCCATAATTACACCCACGTTGAGTAGGAACATTGGCATTAGACATACATATATTATAGGAACTAGTTAATTCGTTTGACAAGTCTACAGGTATTAATAACAACTGCTAAGTACCTCTTCCTTCTCTCAAATTTCAGCTGACAGCACGAAAAGATTGCTGGGTTTTTTCTTTTTATGATTAATGTGACTTGGACATCCTTGAAGAACAAAGTAGAAGTTGTATGCAATTCTCATAAGCTGAGGGAATGGCAGGTGAGTTCTGCGTGTCATTTGCTTCCCTTCAGCAGGTACTTTATTCAGGACTGTCTCCTTAAGATAGATGCCCTGTAGGTATCTGCTCAGATTTCTTATTTGAAGGAAATTTTATATTGTAATTTGTTCTTGCATTTTCATTCAAAGTTTTCATTTTCAAATATTTTCAAAGTTTTATTGTTGTTATCATTAAGACCTGTTTGAGAATAATTTTTGAGCTAAGCAAAGGATATTTTGGGGGAAAAAAAAGAAAAGAAATTCCCATTGCTTCAAAAGGCACCATGCAGAACTCCATCAAAATCCTTTATTTTTTAAAAGCTATTTCAGAGATGTGTTATGCCTTGTATTAACAAAATTAGTGTAATCCATCCTAATGGAGCTGTGAGCATGGAGACTATAGATGGGAATTTAAAGATGCATTAAAACCCTACCAAAGGAAAACAGTAATGACAATATCTCTGCTTTTTAAAGTTTAAAATGAAGATGATTATTGAACTGGACAATTGCAAAGCAGGGTTCTCTCTTGTTTAATGATGAAACAAACATTTTCAAATCACTTTTTTAAGTGTTGCTTTGCAGGGAAAACAACAGCCTACTGCAGTTCACTGTTGCCCCAGATAGTCATGCTAAAGATTCTCTTTTTCAGCCCATCAATGCTTATTCACATTACTTCTTTGTGGTCTTAGACTACAAACAAAAAAATTATTCTTCCTTCAATTTAATTATGGCACTTTTTTTGCCTAAGTTAGATTTTTACTTCTACCTCAAAGATTGTATGTAAATGTTTAAGTTTAAGTATGTAAATGTAAAAGTTTAATATGCAGCTATATTGTTTCATATCTTAGTATTTCATTGCTATGCTTTATGGTATGAGATAGACTTGGAAGCTTGTTTGAAGATCCCTACCATAATAGTGCATGGTGCCATAGGCCTTAATCCATCTTTTTCATCCCACTCTTTTTTTTGTTATTGTTTTCTTTTGAGTTACCTTTAAAATGGTGGTCATGTACCCCCATCCTGTCCTCCCTCCCACCTCAACCTCATTGCATTTATGATACTAGCATTAATAGAAGTGATTTGGAAGAATCTTCACCAAGGTACTTGCCCCGAGCATTTGCCAAAATTTGCAACACAATGCTCCAGGTGTACTCTGTGGAGTCTCATAGGGCAGATATAAACACAGAGGACAGTGCCTCTTGGAGCTTCCGAAGACAGTATAACTGCTCAAGTTTGAGCGTGGCAATAAAGCATGAACTATAGAAGGGAAAACAATCTTGCAAGGAAGATCATATACACACTCGCTTGCCAAAAGGGTAGTTTAGCATTTAAGGTGGCAAGAGCCACTTTATGGGTTTTAAACCACAGAGCATAATAACAGTATGTGTGCAGGAGGACACCTGGTATCAGAGAACTCCAAGCCATCAGACGTAAGTCATCAGAACTCCTCCAGGACATGAAGGTAGTGCCTACCAGAACAGGAATCCTGTGGTCCAGTTGTCACTTTGGACAGAACTAAATTCAGTCATATTGATTTCTTTGTCAAAAACTCCAACTTATGTCCTCAAATACCTCTTGTTCATTCATGTAAGACAGATGATCTCTCACTATGCATCTTTGCCTACTCTAGGCCAAATAGCATCAGGATGTAAGCAGGAAAAGTAAGATGTCCTAATAGCCTAAAGTCCAGTAATAAAACAGCATCCAGCACTGTATAGAAAGTATGTAAGTCTTCCGAGTATGACAGCCCTGTAACAAAACCCAAGCAAAAATTTCTATTCTATTTCTATAGAAATTTCTATTTCTAATTAGAATTTCTTTTTCTAATTTCTAAATTAATAGACTTCATCAATTTAATAGAGCGTCTGCTTTTTAGTTGTCCTTCCTCCACTAAAAGATAACTGCTCTTAGCAACCTCATCATGCCACTTACAGCAAATGACTTCTCATGCTGGCTGCTTCTTCATGTCTTTTCTTCTGTTTTACAGATCTGACACCAACACATATCAGCTGGCAGCCATCGGTAAATGCGGGCACACACCATACTGACAGATATGCCAACAGTGAGTTGACTGTGAGGCGAGGACAAGCTTTCACTATTACCCTGTACTTCAACAGACCAAGGCAGACTGGGGAGAGCCTAGCATTTGTCACTGAAATAGGTAACACTCCCTTAGCTTAATCCATGTTCTCATAGAACTGTAATCTTTATCCCTTGTAGTTCTCCCCTTATTCTATTTAGAGATGCAATTTTTCTTCATGTATTTTTAATGCTTTCCTCCAGCAATGTGCTCATTTCAAGTGTGAGGTTAATATTGAAATCACACTCTGGAATGGAAACCAATTACCCCTTCTTTCTGGCAGGACCATCCCCTTCAGAATCTCATCGTACAAAGGCTGTATTTAACCTCACTGAGGTCGGGGCAAGTGGCTGGAGTGCTGTCCAAGAACCCAGCGAGTCCGGCTATATCAACTTTACAATATCCAGCCCAGCCAATGCTGCCATTGGACGATACAATCTCATCCTCCAGGTAACCTCAGGGAACAAGATCTTTTCCAGATTCCTGGGGCAGTTTGTGTTACTCTTCAACCCTTGGTGCCCAGGTAGGTACCAATGCCTTTGCTCTTGAATGTAACTGACCTATTTGCTTTCATATCTGCAGAGTGAGCTTGCTCCCTCAAGCTGTCTCTCTTTGGATCGCCAGTGGCAGCAATCTCAGCTACCTGTTCAGAGATTTGGTTTCACTACATTAAAAAGCTGCTGCCGCCCCCCCCCCCCTTTTATCCTAATGAAATGTACTATATGGGGTGATAGCATAGACTCTTTCTTCAGGACTAAGCAGATCACTTTTTCAGTAGACGAGGGCTGACAGACTTTTGTAAGTGCATGTACTTCTCAGAACTTGAAGCAAGCATACAGTCACATCCTTGACTTGCACTTAAATCAAAGCAAGACTGCTCTTGTAGATGTTAACTGCAAAGACAATAGCTCAACTAACCTTATAAAAACTGAGAGAGGGCTAGTGTGAAGAAGATTGGCATTTTCCATGCCTTTCATCATGGGTTGAAGAGGGACATCTCTTGCTGCTCCATTTTTAATTTCTGCAGCCTCAGCATGTTGCAGAAGAAATGCAAATTCCTAAACTCAGATTTTGCAAATATGTGACAGTTTAGAAACCTAGATTAGCCTTAAAATGTACCACACTAGAGTTGAGGGAGCTCTTAGCCAGCCAAGTGACTAAACAGCTTATAAAAGAAGAGAAAAGTAACCACAATCATCCACTATCTTCTTCTGTGACCATATGTTAGTCAAGGGCCACTAACAAATATGTCAAGAGCCAAGATGAAAAAAGCTGCTAATCAGTTCAGCGTGTCTTGGAAGACAGAAATAATTATAGAAGTAGGTTCAGGAAACTCAGACTGTCTCTGCATAGACAGTCCTGAGGAAAAAACCTTCCCAGAACCCCCTGAAAGATCACTTGTGGTGTAACTTCTAGTTGATGGAAACCACACTGCAGGGACTGAAATATTTGACAGCTCCTGAACAGGAACACCAGAGTAGCAGTACCCCAGACAAATTGTTCTCAGATGAAAACTGAGAAAAATTAAGCTGCGCCATTCCAGTTTAAAACTAATAATTTTGCAGAAGAGCCCTCCAGATTTATCAGATGATGCAGTGACCACTGCCAAACAAAAGGGAGTATCCTTAAAGTAGGATGCTGCTGAATAAGATTCTGTAGAGTGGAATAGCTCCCTGATCCTGACAAACAGGAACAGATTCAGTTTGAGAGTATGTTACTGCTATTGGAAGTGTCATAGCAGAAGGGAAATAGAAAATTTATTTTCTCAGCAAAGGATAAATGCCAGTTCTGGTCTGTAGGTATGGTTCCACATGGGAAGTTATTCATTAACCTGGAAAAGACAGGAATTAATTCATAAACTGTAATATCAGTAAAGAAGTACTTAAAGGAAACAGTCAGGACTAGAAATGAAAGGAAAACCACTGAGTTGGAGAAAAGCTACTAGTGAATCCTTAAGTGTCATCTGAAAAAACACTCCGATCAAATGGTTCATTACCGACTTTGATGTGCTGACATTAAGCAGCATTGTCCATACACAGATGGGCTGGGATAGCATATAGAAATAACTGGCTGACCTTAGAGACTGCAGTAGTTGAGAAAGGATAAGCTATAATAATACAAAATAAAAGACCATACATTTAGGGAGAAATAACAATCATTTCACTGGCAGACTGGAAATCATGAAGAATGTGAAAGTACTTGTTAATCAGAGAATGAGAACCACAGTGAAATGGCCCTGAAAAAGGCAAATGCAATCTTAAATTGTATAAGAGGAACAGTTACTCAGATTTAAATATTAATGCCATTGTATGAGGTGATGAGATTCCATTTGGAATTTTATTTCAGTTAATCTTTCCTGAACAGGAATTATGAATTAGAACATGTTCAGTGAAGGGTTACTAGGATAACCAAACACATGAAAAGACTTTTGGACAAGATAAAACTTCTAGTTTAGCAAGCCGAAAGCAATTAGTTTCACAGGGCGTATACAGAATACAGAATTTGGACACAGAAAATACTGATCTTACCATAATGGTAACAAACCAGTAAGCTTATTAATTCACTAACATATTTGTTTCAAGCCTGTGGATAAAACAAAAGTGATGTTTTAACATTAATAAAATCTCTGAAGGACATTTAAAGAGAAATCCAAGATACTTGCAAGTCAGCCTCTGATAATGATGCATTATGTCCTAATGCTATTGAAGGAATGTACAATTAACTACTAGAATAAAGAGTGCTAATAATGAATTAAATGAATGGTCATACACCGCTTATCTATAGCTCACAAGTGAACACGCCAATTGTAAAGCTTTAGGGGATAAAAGGATATGTATGTTTGAGAATTTTGTAGAATGTATCTTTTTCCCTAGATGTCTGATACTTGCCACTTGATTCTGTGGCAAAGATTATATGAAGAAATTGCTAGAAGTATATGTTAGAAAGTGTACTTACATATTGATGAAAAACTATCAATAGAAATTTACATCCTGCTTGTTTCTCACTATGCCAGGATAAACTTTACCTTCAGAATGAGAGAACAGAATATATAATAATGTTGTATTTTTGTATTAAAAGGAATTAATTTAATAAGTGATTAGGTCTATAGTGGTCTGTCTTTCTATAACTGTCAAAAAAGAGGACTATCGTGGCTGATTGAGGTTTTTTTCCTCCTTGTGTGCTGAGAGTAACAGAAGAAGGGGTTGTTACTATTTAGTCATACCTGAAAAGTAGAGATTTGGTGTGGTGTGGCTTTTTTTTCCTCCTTTTAAACTAATGTTAATTTTGCTCTGAGTTATTCGTAGGAATAGTGTTATTATTAAAAAAAAAGTCTAAGTATACTTATTCAAAGAACTAGCTCTAGAATTACAATTGAGAGCATATAAACCTTAGAAAAAAGATGTTCTTCAAGTGATTATAGAAGGACATTTAGATTGCTCAGAATCAAAATCTCACAGGGCTAGAAGGATCTTAGGAAGTTATCTAGTCCCACACCATGCTCTAAGGCAGGTTCAGTTTAGCACTTAGGTCATTCCTGACAGATCTTGAATTCCTTCTTAACGATCAGCCATTAGGGAAGCTTCAGTACCTCCCCCGGCAATTCACTCCAATAAAACACTAGCCTTTCCCTTAGAATTTTTTCCTATTAACTAACCAAATCTTTTTTGCTTTGATTTCAGCATATAACTTCTCATCCTACATACGATAGACACCAAGAACAGATTTTCTCCCACCCTGCCCCATCCTCTTCACAAGAATTTCTGGAATTGATTACCATGCTTGCTCCATTCCTCACCCCCATTTTTCTTCTACATTAAATAATTCTGAGTTAATTAACAAGTTATATTTTCTTCATAAGTTTATATTTTCAGGACTGCTGAGCATTCTCAGTGGTCCTCTCACTCTTTCCAACTGGTCCACACCTTGAAGTGCTGCAGCACCTGGAGCTGCACACAGTTGTCTAGGCCCATACTGGCCCAAAAGCTTTAGAATCAACAATGATGATACTATTAAAAAAAAAAGTATGGACAGCTACCCCAAAAATAGACTTATATCACGCGATATAATTTTTAAAATAAATTACACAATCTTTTTATTTGCAGGAAGGGAAGGATGGGAAGTTCCTATAGGAAGGTAAAGAAGTTGATTCAATAAAATAGAAAAGCTGATGTTTACATGTATTTCCTGAAGCCTTCAGAAAATAATTTTAAACGTTATGAAATTAAACACAGAGCTGAGTAGATATTGCTACCTAAAGAGTGATCAAAACAACCTAAACGTGGGAAGCCAATGCTTTCATAGCAGCTACATACTGTGCCATAGGCTAGGGAAACCAATGAGTAACAATGAAATCAAAGTGAATGGTTGAGCAGGCTATCCTAATAACATTCCTGATAGCACTTTGGATCAAGCAAGTAGAGATCTTAATTTAGGAATCTTAAAACAAGACGAACACGACTGGAAAACAGAGAAAAATGTCATCTGTGTGATTCTTTTCGAGTGTCTATTCTAATTCTAATTACCCTGAGAAGGCAGAAAAGTCCAGTGAGCTAGTCTGGACTCTTCTCCATCTTCCTCACAAAAACACAATGTACAGATAGGAGACATTTAGATAATACATAAAGGCTATACTAAAATTAGGGAAAAAAGTTAAAGTAATAGAACATGGATTTCTGCTCCCCCTCTTCCCCCCAGGCCATATACAATATCAGGCATTTTCACTGAACTGTACATGTTCAGGGAGCTATAACAATGCGTTTTCCAAATAGTAGTTTTCCCCTTCCTAAATCAAGATACAAATGTTTTTGAAAGGTTGCGAGTATTCTCAGCTTTAAGTATAAAAGCATGTCCAACTTGATTTTCAGGTGATGCTGTCTACATGGCTAATGAAAATGAGAGACAAGAATATGTTCTAAATGAAAATGGAATAATCTTTGTAGGCAATGCAAAGTACATTGAAGCAAGAGGATGGTACTATGGACAGGTAAGCCATAAGGAATTAACTTGGGCCCTTATTCTGTCTCCAATAGCGTTTTCTCTTATAATTATTTGCCTGTCTGATAGGTATGCCTATTTATATGAAAACTGCACAAACCTGGCTAGTCTTACTTGTGGTTTGCTCACTGTGTGCCTAATAGGACTTTGGTGTGAGAGATGGCTTAGCACAACACTGCAGCTAGGACTGACTTCTACATGTGCTTGAAGCTCATGGTACAAGTGTGGACTTCATCTGTGACCAAAGCATCCACAGTACAAGTGACAATATACTGGTGTGGCTCCAACACACCCGCTATTTCTGTAATGCAGTTACAATGGGCCAGAACTGACATTGACATAGAATCATAGAATGGTTTGGGTTGGAAGGGACCTTCAAAGATCATTTAGTCCAACCTCCCTGCAATAAGCAGGGACATCTTGAACTAGAGCAGGTTGCTCAAAGCCCCATCCGACCTGACCTTGAATGTTTCCAGGGATATAACTCAAGAGAATCTAATAACTGCAGTCAGAATGAGCTTGGCAGTTTTAGTTTTACTGCAGTCATCTCTTCTGATGGCAGAAGGCATCCTGCCAGATTTTTGCTTTATTTGGTTAGCCCTGTCTTTAGCCAATATTGCAGCGTGAACTGCACACTACTGTCTTTGTGCCTCACTGTCCCTATCACCTTTGGGCTGGAATATCTTAGAAGGGAGGAACTGCAGTAGAATCTCCTCTAATTCTGTTTGTGAAACTATATTTTCTTAAAAATTTATCTTATCTGATCGCAGTTTCAAGATGACCTTCTGAACATCTGTCTCACCATGCTTGATCTAAGCCTGTACTATCGTCAGGACCCAGCCATTGACGTAGCCCGAAGAGGAGATCCTAAATATGTGGGCCGAGTAATCAGTTCTATGGTAAGAAACGGACAACTTAATCTGAATTCCGCATGCTTAAGCAGAAAGCTTAACCACTGACACTCAGCCACCTGCACCGTAAGCAATATAATTAACTGGATATGGTGCATTACACACAATTGATTTTGTGCATTCTGTCCATTGGCCTATTTTTAGATCAATGGAAATGATAATGATAATGGAGTTCTCCTGGGAAAGTGGCAAGGAAGTTTCCATTCACATGAGAATCCATCCAGATGGGATGGCAGTGTGGTAATCCTCCAGAAATGGCGTCAGGACAACTACAAGCCTGTTCAGTATGGCCAGTGCTGGGTTTTTGCAGGCGTGATGTGTACAGGTAAGCTTTAAGAATAGAAGACTGTGGTGAAACAGAGGCATTTGTGACCTCTGGTTTATCAAAACTACAAAGCAATTAATTCTACAAGAGGAACAGTGCTCTGAACAGCACTGCAAATTCTGAAGAATCACAAAATATTTAGACGCTTAACTTTGTTTCTCAGATATTTGGAATCATTGAACTAAAGCTGTGTGTTGTTTTTTGTTTGTGTTTGTTTTGTTTTTAAAATATATTTCAGTTCTGAGGTGCTTGGGGATTCCAACTCGTTTGGTCTCAAATTTTAACTCTGCCCATGATGTGGATAGAAACCTGAGTATTGATAAGTACTATGACAGCTCTGGAAAGAGTCTTAATATCGGCAAGGATTCCACGTGGTAAATATAATTTTTTGCATCTCACCAATAATTAGAGAGAGGATTTATGAGACTTAAACATGAACACTAGTAGTACAAAAGCAACTGAGTGGACAAAATTTAATACAAATATCTAAATTAATACACTAGACATCCATTTGGAAAGAAAACATACTTCATGGTTTTGAGATAACAGTTACCTCAACCAACCAACCAGCCCAATTTTTTTGCAGTCCCTGGCCTCAAACAAGTTGCAACTTTCTTTAAAAAGTATGTTTCCATTGACAATGTACCAGTTCCCAAGGCTCTTTTAATTATTGACACCTAACCAGTCTGTTCCTGATAATGCAGCTGTGTACCTTCCATGCTCTTAACTGGTTTACTGCTGCCATAATTTTCTCTCATCACATATCCAAAGCCTGTGTTTCTCAGCTTGGCCTGTCATCCTCCCCATGTAGATGGGAGCCTCCCCAAGAAGTTTTCCAGCACTTCCCTTTGTAGGAGCTGAAAAAGGGAGAACAATCCCAACACTCTCCAGATCTGGTTATTGGACATTGTAGTCCAGTGCTGTAAACTGCAAGTGATCCATGATCACCAATCAAACCCCAAAATTTCAGTAGCCAAAGAAACATGATATTCTTTAAATAACACCATTTTATACTTCAGTTGCCCTCCAGTTTTAAAATCTTTACTCTGCAGCCACTTCACTTTTCAGAAAGTGAACTAACTAGGCCCAAGGGTATATCATATAGCTCAATGTCTCTGTGCACACTAGGCTTCGCCAAAAGTATCATCTTTACTTAGTCTGCTTCCTTTCACTGAGTGTATGTGATTAAAGGATATGGGAAGTCTTTCACCTCTTAACTTCCTTCAAGTATTAGCCTCTGAACAAAATTCAGCCAACAAATCTTCTTTTCTGGGTCCTCCTGTGACCTACATTTTACTAACCTTTCATGCTATCCTTTCCTTTTGGAGTTTGTGGAACTCGTTACCACTGGATGCTGTTGAAAACAAAGTTATAAAGAGTTTTTAAACAGGACAAAAGAGATTCATAGAGAATCAGATGACTAACGACCATTAAATCCAGTGGTCTCAATGTAAAGACTAATTCAGAAAGTCCCTAATTCTCTGACTGCGAGAAATCGTAGACGTATCAGGGGAAGGGTCATTCTATTCACGTGCTGTTCTTATCTCTTTTCTAAACATCTGCTGCTGCACACGACTATAGATGGACTATTAGACTTTATGAGCATTTTACCTGACCCAGTATAGCTATTTTAAGTTTCTATTTAAACAAAGCATTTCCCACATTTGAAGGTTACTGAACCCAATCACCAAGTGTTGCCTATATCCAAGGCTTAAATCTTTCACTTACAGTTCAAATTGCTCCCAAAGCAAGCTGGTGACATCTATATTCTCTCCCTCCCCGCCCTGAGGTTTACACCTCAAAAGCAGGCAGTAAATCTATCCTTTGAAAGAGGTAGTGAGTTGCTGTAACTAGACAGCGTGTGTCACATCTTAAGAGAATCTTTAAAAAACAAAATTCCCTACTCCTTTCAAATTGGAAGTTTATATGACTCTTTATTACTATGCTTTCTAGACATTTTCCTTTGTCCCCAGGGATTATCATGTCTGGAACGAAAGCTGGTTCATTCGCCCAGACCTGGGAACATCATACAATGGATGGCAGGTTTTAGATGCGACTCCACAAGAACAAAGCAAAGGTAACAGTATAAGTTCTTAGCATGACTTAACATTCCTTCTCCACACTGAGCACGACTAATAAAGTTTGACATGTTTTCTTCATGTTTTAGGATTATTTCAGTGTGGTCCTGCATCTGTCATAGCCATCAAAGAAGGTGATGTAGACTTGGATTACGACACCTTATTTGTGTATACAGAGGTGAATGCTGATTGCAACAGATGGATTGTATACAATGATGGAACTAAGAAAAGAGTCTATTGTGATACTGAAATAATTGGCAGGTTTATCAGCACCAAAGCTGTGGGCAGCAATTCCCGTGTGGATGTCACCTATAATTACAAATATCCAGAAGGTAAAGGAATTATCAAATTATCTCCTTGTTATCACAATTAAATCCTACTGAATTCCTGGTGCTAGGAAGCTAGGATAGGTAACCTGTTTTGTTTGAGCATCTCTCCCATTCCTTCAGAAAATATTTCTGCCTGTGTTCTCAGACTACTTTCTTAAGACAATGGGTATTATCTTTCTGGTTTTGTGTTGTTAGTAGTTTCCTTATTAAGACACAATACAAAATATACTTTAGTCCCTTACACAGAAGTACAAAATGTAATATATACACAAAACAGGGCTATAAAATACGTTTTACTATCCAAGGCAGACAAACCCTCAAGCTGTCATACCAAAAAGTCTTAAAACCCATCATGTATCATGAACTGTGCACAGGTCTGTAGTATGGGAAGTTACAGATTAATAAGTACTAGTTTTCCGGTGTGTCTGGCAGAGGGAATGGCGCAACAATCAAACGACTAATCCATAACCTTAAACTCCAGTCCTCTAACACTAGACATCCATCTCCCATATGACCTCATGCTCAGTCTCTCTCAGCAAGTAAATTCTTTCTTGCTGTGTCCATTCCAACTCCTCATCTTTCTTTTTGAAGATCCCATTACATCCCGCAAGAGGAGTGACTCGCTCAGTCTCCCTCTCTGACTGTATAAATTCACCGAGTTAGGCTCTCTTGTGCTTCTGCTCTTACATCCAGCCATCAGCTACCCAGCCATTCAGCTGTTATGTGTTTGCACTCCCGGTGGACTCAGTCTCCACATTATTGGATTCTGGAAACAAAACTACTAGGAAACAGTAAAGGGATTAAGCGCCGTTCATCTGTACTTAATAAAAAAAAGCAGCAAAGGTTAAGAACTGTACAGCCATATGTTCGCAGGAATATTTTAATTTTCCCTCAAAAACTTGATACCTATGTCTTTCCATCTTTTTTAAATTTAGGGTTACAGATTTCATATAATAGTTTGCCTAATGTTTATGGCTCAAAGTCTTAAAAAAAAAAAAAAAAAAAGGAAGATGTATTTCACTTTTTTTAAAGTTTGCCATTCAGAATCAGTGGCCATATTTCAATATTTCACTTCTCAAGGTTCTAGTGCAACCATATTTAACACAGAGGCTCGTTATCATCAAATTAGCAAAGTAACACTTATCACACTACTGCATATTGTGACCAAAGAAAAAGAAATCTTGCATCCTAACAAATACAAATGCATCATATTTCCTTTTAGTGACTTATTCATCTTATTACAGTACGTTTATTACTTTCCTGTGAAAAACCTGAACAGAGGCCTAATAAAAATATGGGGAACTTTTAGGTATTGCATGTTTATGGGTGATGCAGAGCTGACACCCTATATCATTCTGAAAGCCTTTACACAGAGAAGATGCAATGGCAACAAAAATGTGAATTATACTTGGTTCTCTCCTTCGACCAGGTTCTTCTGAGGAAAGACGAGTTTATAAAAAGGCCTTGGCCAAGATATTTGGATCAAACATCACAGAAGGACACACAGAATCTCCAGATGAAAGACCTTCAGAGCCACTTAGAAACCCTGGGATCTCTGGGAAATTCAAGCTGGCTGAACCTCCAGTGTTTGGCAAAGACATTACCCTAATCTTAATTCTCAATAACCTATCTTTCGACCACAAGACTGTGAAGGTGGACATGAGTGCGTCAACCATCCTGTACACAAGAAGAGCAGTGGCAGAGATCCTGAAGGCAACCACTTCTGTGGATCTTCGTTCTAAACAAGGTAACTTTTAATGTCCCTAAGGAGCCAGCATAGCCCTCTTCTTAGCACATGAAGGCAACTGGAAGGAAGAAACATCAGTATCATATCTATATCAGCCTTGTAGTGCATCTACTTGTTCCATCTCTTAATAGCATTGTTTATAACTACATTTTACAAGATTTTTTTTCCTCTGAAAACTTTCACAAGTTCAATCAGGAATTGAAAGTCTCATGAAATGTTATATAGAAGGCTACATTTACATTATAGCTCCAGAAACAACACTATATATATGTGTGTGTGTATATATAGATATATATGTGTGTGTGTCTGTCTGTGGTGATTATTACATGTATAGGAACACATCTTACTCTTTTAACAAATAAAAAAGCCTGATGTATGCTTTCTGGCACTCAGCAGGCAACACTAACAGAAATTAACTAGGACAAAGGTTAAAAGTTACAGTGAAACTCTCTGTCTCTCTTTTGAAGAGTCAAAGCTATTAAAACTATTATAGAGATCTCTTTCATCCCCAGGGGCTACAAAGATAAACATTTTTTCCATACACAGCAGAAAAGTTGTAGGACTACAATAAGCAGCTGACCAGGTCACTTGAAAAGGATCTCTGTGAAACTTGACCCAAACCTTCTTCTTGACTGAGGTAAAACAAATAGGATATAAGGAGGGAACAGATTAAAATGTTAATTATAAGAAATACAAAGGGTCAGGAATCCAGTGAAATGCTGATGAGCAGATTCCCTCAGTTTCAGACCAAAATCCTCCATTCAAAACTGTAAGGGTCAAATGAGTTAAAGTAGAAAAGGATCACCAGAAGAGGGAAATACACAACCAGTCTCACAAGGAAGAAATATAAATAGACTCCAGCTGTCTTATCTTCTGTTCTCTTCAATAAATTCAAAAATTATTCACAATAACTCTCTTTTCTTTAGCATTCTTTGAGAATGTAATGGTTTCTAAATATATGTCTGAATTTCAGGGAAACATATCCGGATAAAGATCCCTTATTCTTATTATGGAAAATACCTGACTACTGACAAAAGGATCCAAGTTACTGCTTTGTGTGAAGTCATGCACATGCATGGGGTAAAGTTGCTGGTGGAGAAGACGATCATTTTAGAGGACACAAACATTATCATTAAGGTAAACAATTCTCTCCCTGATGTCCTGAACAGACAAAAAGAACTAGAGAGTCTTTCTGGAGCTCAGATCTTAAGATGAGAATTTGGGGATAAATACATTAATTTAGGCTGGAATTTCAGATGTTGCTTCAAAATTCTCCCTGCTTAAATTGAGAAAGTAAGCATGCGAGAGACCAATTTTGAATCTTTGCCTGAATCTACCCCCTGTTCTTCAGAACAGCTCTGTAACCTTCTTTCTTTCCCAGTCACATGCCACTGCTTTATGTTCACAGAGCTTGTTTTCATTTCATATGTATTCTAGTTATTGGCAAGTGCTTCTGTTGCCTTTAAACAACTTTGCCTACTCCCAAAATACAGACTTAAACCCTCAATTCTAATCTATGTTGGGGCCAGTTTATATTGTTTTAACACTTTAATCCTAATCAATGATGTGCCAAAAAAAAAAGCCACTCAGCAACCCAAAGATCAGACAGGTTTAATGAGATGTGTCTGTATAGTCAGGGCTCTATTTCATTGAAATTGTGCACAAAATACTGCATATGGCTTGACAGCACTATTTAGCTAATCCAAATCCAGCTTCAAGCATTAGGAAAGGCATACCAACTGCCAGTTAAATTTCACTGATCCTACCAATATCTCACTCATCCTCAAATATAAGAGATGTTCTGCTTACAGTTTGATTGAAGTCTGACTCCAGAGAAGTGTAAAACAGTGAATGATCAGAAATGTGTTGTTGTCATTTAGATTCCTCGGCGGGTTGTAGTGAACAAAGCTGTTACTCTAGAGATCTCATATGCCAATCCCCTCCCTGAACCTGTGAACCGCTGTGTACTACTAGTGACTTTGATGAATCAACAGGTCAAGATACAGTAAGTGAAAGCTGTAGCATTTACTCAGTGCTTCTAACATAACCAATAGCATGTCTAGTTTCTCAATAAGAAAAAATCATGGTTGAATTGTCTTTTTCATATTTTCTACTTATGAAAATAAAAATGCCACCAAATATATATTGAGATATTATTTCTCAGTCATGTTTTTTTTTTTCCATGTAGGAACTTCTTTAACAACTAAAAACTGCTAACATCCTTCCTTCCTGGGAAAGCAAATGGGCATGTCAAATTCTTTTGTCTCTCTGATATTTCTTCTACATCTTGGCTTTGTTTCTATTTTTATATACAGTACCCTAATATTACAAAAATAAGTCTGAGCTAAAGCAAACAACTAAGACACTTCCATAGCTCCCCTCGTTTCAGCCCAAACAAGAAGTTGATATGTTCTCCTTTAAAGTAGGAGAAAATCATGCCTTTTCAAAACATAAGAGCAAAATGTTCTATTACTTCTTTCTTTTCCTCTGGACTCTTCTGCTTTATGGATTGACTCAGTGTTGAGTAGTTCATATTTCCTAAAGCTTGTTTTATTATAAAACAGCCTGACTTGCTGTGGCTCTGGAAATATTTGGATATAATAATCCATAAAATCATGGAAAACATTATTCCAGTGAAAGACTAACGCAATTTAGGCCAAAAGGAGACACAAAACAAAGCACCCTGGCCATTAGAAAAATTGTATTATTGCCAAAATGGATATGAACCAGGCATCAGACAGAGCGCTGACCTTTGACATCAGACTTTTCAGACTTTTCCTATTCTGAGTTTGTGCTGACTATTGAAACTTGTACCCAGCCCTAACATGGAGGCATGATGTAGCACGTCTCATTTCTATCAGTCTATTCAAGAGTAAATGAAGATGGTACTATCTTTTCTCATTTCTTAGTCTACACAAAGCCTCAAACCCTAAGTAATTCTCAAAAACCAAGGCTAGGTCTCAAGTAACTGTTGGTGCCCTAGCTATCATGCAGGTCTGCTGCTTGGGAATCTCAAGGAAAGACAATGCAAGCCTGAATTAATTGATGTTTGTGTTTGTTTTGTTTTTGTTTTTTTTTTTTTTTTTCTCCAGTCTGGCACGACTGGCACCGAGGGAGAGATCAAAAATTCATTTTGAATTCACACCTCGCAGGACTGGGCCCTTACAGCTGCAAGTAGACTTCTCTTGTGACAAGTTTTCACACGTCAAGGGATTTGTAACCATTGCAGTAGCACCTGCATAATGTGATGGAATCAATCTCCTATTTCAGCATTAACATGGCAAGACACATTCTCCTCTTTATAGGGACAGAGATGACAGCAACAAACTTTCCACAAAAGTTGGTGACCTCTTACATTGCAATAGAATCAAGTCTCCTGCTTTCACAATGCTTAATTATTTAGTCTCTAATTGTGTTCCTTTTTTTTTGTCCTCTTGTCTAGAAAAATGAAGCCCCTTCCTTGTAGAAATAGTTTCACTGTTTTATCATTGTGTTAAGCTCCTGGTTTTGACTTTTCCATCAGATAATTAATGCAGTCTCTTTGTGACCACATTGTAATTGTCAGCAATAAATAAAAACTATTCATTTAACTGTATTATTTTGTAATGAATTGTACATTCCATGGAAATATTATGAGAAATCACAAGATTGAGGAAAGCCCTTTTTCCTTCATTTCACAAGCTTCTTACCTAAAAAAGTAGAACATTTCCTCCATTGTTCATTTAATTTCTGTATTTTGCGACACCTATAACTCTGAGAATGGGGAGGAAAAAAGCCTATGAAGGCTGGAAAAAGCAACATTTGGGGTCCATGACAACAATATTTCTGTATGTAGCCAGTGGGCATAGGCGTGTGACAGAGTGGACAACACATGTACATATTCAAACCAGTGACTTAATTCCTATATAATGTGACAGAGTCCCAAGCACCATGAAGCACAGGGAGACTCTTGCATTAATATGGAAGTCCAGCAACCCAAGGTAAGTCACACTTTTTGCCCACCAGCATAAGGTCACTGGAGAGAAGGAACAGATTTGTCTCCAAACCTTCCCAATGTGACTCGTTTACAGGCAGCTCCTACTTCACGCCTCTGTCGCAGTGTTTGCATACAGATGCCTCTTTTGCAGGTTCCCAATCCTAACATTGCCAGGTACCAGGTCTCACCTGAAACGCACTTCCAAGTAGCGTTAAGGATTCTCCATTACTGCAGGCGACGTGGCCTCTCCAGGGACTGCTATGAAAGCTAATGACTGACAGGGCGCAGTAACTACCTGGCCACACTTCAGAAGTAGGGCGTGGGGCAATAATGGTGTACAGACGACTCTGCCAAGCCTGAAGATTTAGATTTGTGGTCCAACTTATAAAATGTTTAAAGCAGAATTAATAAAGCCAAAATTCTGAACCACAGAGCTGTCAGGATATGGACATCTTTTGTCTGATAGGTGATGATATTTCAGAGAGTCTGACGCATCCAGACATCATCACAAATTCTTACTGCAAAAAATACACAAGAAACCATAATAAAACTTCAGATTCCTTTTTTAAAAATAAATTTAAGCTGCAGGTAATTAATTTGCCTTTTGGGTTGCTGGCAATCTTGATATGAATGCAGAAACAAAACAGCAACAGCCAAAAAAAGACACAATGTAGAAGTGTAGAGGTAAGGAAAGTAAGGGATGACCCCTTCTCCCCTTACACCCCTTGCTCCTCAGTCACAGTCCATTGGAAGTTCAGAACAGCGTGCAGCCTCCTCCCGGGACAAATTGGCAGGGCATGTTTCTAGATAAGTTGTGACACAGGATGAGGGAGGAGAGAGCAGGAGGGAGCTTCAAGAGTGGAGAAGAGTGTCTGTAATTAGAGTGGCCAGGGCTCACACCAGAAGAACAGCTCTGTAGCTTCCTCCAGGGCCCAAGTCAAGACGCCACGCCAAACAGCTACAGAGAAACTACGTACATGTATTATAAATGCCAAACTATAAAGAAAAATTATTAAAAGCAGAGGCAGCCATTAAACACTCCTCTGTACTTAACAGAAATCCCTGATGCACAGGTGACTGCGTAAAAATGCCAACTCAGTGGGATGTATTGCTTCTTATATAAGAAATGCATATTATAGGTAATCATGTCAAGAATAGATAATGAGAACGTCACAACTCTGTATGCTTTCAAGAAAGTATGAATTATATGCAGTTATGTGAAAGCTCTTCACGCAGACCTGCCTTAAAAAAAAAAAAGTCGTTTATGCTATGCAAAGTCATGACGCTAGTGAGTGACAGTAACACTAACATATTACAAATCTACTTAGATCACTCCATGTCCCATACATCCTATTGTACAACGTGTATATTTGTCTATACCTGCCCTCTGTACATAGTCTCCAAAAAACTAAACCGACACAAACCAAATCATCCAAAATTAAGTTTCTTCTGTCTACTTAAGACTGTATTTCCTTCATTAGATGCAATTTGGGGTGTTCTCCTCTCTTAGAAGTTAAGACGCCAGGATACTGTTTATCATCTTTCCTCAGACATTCACCAGTTTTAAATAAGCATAATTAGATTCAAGATTGTGCAATTAAAGCAGTCATAAGTAGATGCTCACGTAAGACATTACTACAAAAACAGTAACTAGCAACCACAGGTCACACCCAGTTTGTATAAACTCTACCTTATGTAGTGAAGTCAAGAGACCTAAGCCTTTCCTTACTCATGTGGGTGGAAGAGGATTCAGAATGTTCTTGCACACTTTCGTATCCGTAACCTGAAGTACGCACGAGTGTGGAAAAGAAGAAAGAAACCTTATGGCGGGTAAGTTAAAAACAGCCTGACTGCTCCAGACATCACTCTTCCAATACAGATGAGTGACATTTGCTGAGGAAACAGGATAAATTACATCTAGTTGTTCTTTTGGCAATTCAGCCCTTTTTAGGATAAATGGATTTATGGGTTATTCTACTGGAACTGATTTTCTTTTTTTTTTTTTTTTTTAATACCATGGGTCTTGAACATATTCTTTTTTCCTATAACACAGAAAAATAGAGTAAGAAAATATTTTTCTATCATATCCATTAACTACTCTATACAGTGCTTTTGCAGCCACCTAATCAAGACTGTTGGCTAGTGATTTGGGCATCAAACTGCCACATAGAAGTCCCAGGCTCTAATCCCTCTCTGATATTGAGTAGATGTCTGGCCTCAGACAGGTCACTTGATGGCCTCTGGACTCCCATGTTCACCTCCCTACAGAGTGGTTATGTTAGCCTGTGTGCTGCTTTGTTGAAGTGCAATCCCAGTATCTATGTATTATATTGCACTTGCTCTCACTCTCATGCTGACCGAAAAGATCTCTAGTTAGAAAGATGTGTCATGTAACACACACACACACACACAGAGTCTATCTGCAATTTAGCCTAAGGATTTTTTTCTGTTTTAGCTTCAGCTTTCTGTCAGAGGCAACAAGAACCCTGTGTGCATAATGATCAGCTTTTTCAGCAGGGATCCCCGATTCTGCAGACTTTTGCTTATGAGCATGCTCCCAACGTCTATCCGTTAGAGGATAAACACTTACCCAAACAAATTTTTAGAAATTTGTCCGATTGTACATTGACAGGATTATTGAAAATATGTTTTTCCAACGGAGAGATACTGAAAGCAGAAAAAGAAATGATAAGATTTAAATTGAAACTGTGAAGATCAAAACAAAGACAAATTTGAAGTACACATGGACAAAAGACTGGTATTAGGCTTTCTTGTGGTCTTGCCCCATATACAAACCATTTTTTGCTGATCTCCTGCACATATTCACTAGAAATGCTTGTGTAACCATGGACTTTGCCAGGCAAACCAAACTATTAATGCTGTAAACTCATAGAGCTAACCAATGCTAGCCACTGCCTTCTTTATCTTTCCTACTTCTCCAGGTGTCCCCTCTTACTCTGTTGTACGTCTTGTCTTTGCCTGTGACATTCCACTCTGAAAGTCTTAGCAGCACTGTTTAGGTCCTTAAACGTCAGAGTCCCACTAGTATCAAACCCATGGCTCAGTTGCTATTAAATCCTTTATGTGCTATATTTTTGTTTGCAAAGATAACATGCAAAATGTTTTTAGTTATCTGCATCACTGCACAACTAATGATGTGCACACTCCCCGCCCTGAAAAGCCTGGACATTTAACTTGCACAGTTCAGGATACACAGTGGTAGGATATACATGGGTAAAGTGTTGCAAAGCTAACTTCTTTTCAAACTATGAGCCCAAGTGCCCTTCAGAAACACATTCTAATTCACTCTTAAATTAGAGGACTTGATGTTGGGAATGCTGTTTTCTGTAGGTCCTTTTCAATTAAACATATTTAAGTCAGGAAAATAAAGTGATGATGCAAGCCAGAAACTTTCTAGACATTTTGCATTATATGACTCAAACATCACATGACTCAAACATCACAATCCTATCAATGGAATTTTTGTTCTCCATGTGACATATCTGAAACGAGACCCTTACTTAACTGAAAATACTCAAACATGTTCATGCTCACAGACTATAGGAAAGCAACTTGTTCCAGGCCCTTACTGCAGCCTCAGAACTGCACATGCACATTCATGTTTCTTCCAAAAAGCTGAAAAATGAGTATGACTACATCAAGACTTCACAGAATGTAATTCTGTGCTGCAAACACAGCAGAAAACTCAAATCCCACCCTTTCTATTTCTATAGTAGAACCCTATGGATACCCTCAGATATGAACCTCATTCCAAGTGATTCAAGGTCGTGCTAAACCAAGTCCTGTATCTTAGTTCAGTGAAATGATGGAAGTGTTGCTTTCAGCATCATTAGCCTGCAAAGGGTTAACATGCTCTAGTGGCAGGAAATATTCTTCAAGTGAAATTCCTCTGGTATATCATACTGGGGAAGGGCACTTCTCAAACACGTGTTCATAGAGGGATCTGTATTTTTTCTGCTTTGTTTTTGTTTGTTTGTTGTTTTGTTGTTGTTTTTTTTAATTGATCAAGGAACAAGAAAGGTTGAAAGCTTTTATAATCTGTGCTTCAGTGTCCCATTTTCAATAGTGGGCAACCTATCATGATACAATAGAGCAACCCATAGCACTGCCTCAATATATGACACTCCTAATCCTACCATCTGTCCTCTGCTGGTTATCTTTTTCCAAGAGTGTGTGAAGTAACACCCAGCTTCAAGCAACAAGACTGTAAATTAAATGAGATACAAGATACATGAGAAGATAATGTGCAAGTTCGACAATGAAGATACTAGCCTTCTATTCATCATCTGTCATACAGTGTTTCAGGATCAGGCATGCACTTGCTCATGAGAGTTTTAATACTTCTTTCTGTACATCTGTAAAGCATTCTGGGAACTAGAGATCCCCACAGAAAAAGAGCAGGAACAGGGTGGAATAGCACAGTCTCTTCAAAGTTTAACAAGATCTTATCTAAATACAATAGGTTTTTGATTATTGTTTTTAAATCAAAGATGAATTCTCTGAATGGGTGTTTTTTCTGTCTCTGAAAGATGCCTGCAGAAAAGATATTTCAGCTGTTCCTTTAAGTTTTTGTTTATTTTGCAATTTTTAATTACGACAGTGGATTTTTCTGTTTTCCTAGAGCATGTAACTCCAGCTATATATAAATGTAATTACTACATTAGACAAGCTGAAAAGATGTACAAGTTTGAAGGAACAATGTTTTTAATTAACTTGCCTTGTGTCTTTCTAGCCCTGAAAATAGCAAATGTCAATTGGCAATCCAAACTAAATAAAGCTGCACATCACACCTCTGATTACAGCAGCACAGAAGCAATCTTGAGGAGAGGACAGGCCTTCAACATCACTCTGAACCTCCAAACAACAGTGCAATCTGGGGACAACTTCACCTTTATTGCAAGCACAGGTAATTTCCCCATAGCACTCACCTCACATCCAAGTCACTCCAGCTCCAAAACACTAGTGCCTTACAGCTCTACATCGGTCCATTCCTCAATCATCAAGCTTTGTCCTGTACCATTCAGTATTCATTGTCCTTTTAGGCTTAGGAGCTCCCATTTTAAAGTTCAATCTGTACCTTAGGGCAATAGACAGTTAAGGTAATAATTAATAGAAAGGTAGGGGCCATCCTCATTCTAAAACCAAGCCTATATCTCTGCTCCTAAGGACCTACCTGCAATACTGCAAGTTGTCTTCATTCTGCGGTCCCTGAACATTTTGCAACTCTACCTCTCACAGACCATCATCCCCCACTTGTCTCCTTTCCTGACTCTCTACTTCACCTGTTTAAACTCCCCTTGATTAACTTAAGGTGTTCCCTATTACTAGAAGAGTCTACATAACCCCATTCATAAGACTCCTATCTGTATTTTCCAAGAAGGCTTCTCCAAAAAATTCTCCAGGCAGCTGCTAACTCTTAATGAAATGTGTATCAAAATGTGTGGCCCATCTTGCCCACATATTTTTGAACTGTCAGGTTTTCAGGACAACGGGCTTGCCTCCTCACTTGTCTAGAATGATTACGGGCATCCTCACCTTTACTGGGTCGTGCACATAACACAGAAGGCTGCATAGTACAATTCTATGGATTGGAGCGCAGCTAGTTTACATTGAATAAGCATTTGATCTGATAAGCCACAACCTTTCAATGTAATAATTAAAAAAAAAATGGAATTGAGATCATCACTGACCCCAAGTTTGTCACCCACAGCTGACATTCAGAACTGCTGTCCCTGTTCCCTCTGGCAGGACCATCTCCAGCAGAATCCCAGCAGACCAAGGCCATATTTAACCTTTCTGAGGAGGGTGCCAGTGGCTGGAGTGCAACCCAAGAGCCCAGTGAGCCTGACTGCATGAACTTCACGATATTCAGCCCAGCCAATGCTGTCATTGGACGATACAAACTCAAACTCCAGATTGTTTCTGGGAACAAGGTCTCTTCAACACTCCTGGGCCAGTTTGTGCTACTCTTCAATCCCTGGTGTCCAAGTATGTTTTGATATATCATGTCCTTCAAATAACTCATTGTCTCAGTCAGGAAATCTGGGTGTCACAGTAAAGCATGTACCTGACAGGCACAGCTACAGAAAGATTTTTTTTTTTGCTCAACATCAAGGATCAAGTTTTTGCCCCTTCTTCAGTGCTGCCGTGCATCAAAGATCCAGCCTCTTGCTTGTGGAATGAGAAATCAGAGGCAGGAAATATTCCAAATATTTATTCTATAATTTTTTTCCCTCTGATACTTGTGTTCAGTTGTAAACCAAGCAATATCTACCAGTAAGACACATACTGAGATTAGCGAAGGGACGGGAGCATAGCCAGTTCACCTCAAAGGAACTTCATGCTTATTTTGTTCACTCTCTAAATGATTACAGAGGTATAGCAGGGAGTCCTACGCCTGAATGCACAGGCAGCCTGACCTGTTCCCAACAACTCCCCTTGAAGTGAGATTTTCAGTTACAGCAAAACAACTTTCCTTTCACTCAGCATGTCTCATTCTGCTTCTAGATGATGATGTCTATATGGCTAACGAAAAGGAGCGACAGGAGTATGTCCTGAATGATAGCGGAATCATATTTCAGGGACTGGAAAAATATATTCAACAAGAAGCTTGGAACTATGGACAGGTAAACAGCATCACCTATTCCAGAACTTTGAAAATAAGAACAGTGGGTAAATAGGCTCTTGAGGAGAGAGAATCATTATCTCATAGTATAGGAGTTCAGTATTCCTCTCTCACTTACGATTTTCTTGCAGATATATGTCTCACTTATTAGATCGTTACAGCAGCATCAGAATCATTTTCCCTGTCTGGCATGTGCTAATACAGAAATAAAAGAAACAAAGCACAATTTTAGTTTTCTTTTGCCTATTACACAAACTGGCGAAATTCTGCTTGTTTCTTGACCCTTGAAAAAGGCAAAGGAAGCCATTCCGGTATTAAACTCTAGCTATTATGAGTCTAAATACATCTAAATATTTACACAGTTGGTTCAGTAATGGGGCAGAAGACACGAAAAGGATATCCCAAATCTACTCAACTGCAACAACTCAAGTTGGAATTTTTGAAAATCAGTTTGGCCTTCTAAGCATAACTGCTTAGAAGTACAGCACAACTGCAGCCCATCTGTAGTCACACAGCTATCCTGCAACATGTTGGGCCAGTCAAAACCATTCCTGACCACTTCATGCCTTACAACTGCACTAGCAGTTGCACAGACAGCATTTCCATTAATCCTCCGGATCACTGTGGCTACTTTTACATCTACAAATGAAACAAGGCCAGATCTGCTTTCTGCCTCAGAGGTCCTTGCCTGACCACAGCCATACAGCATAGCACCTTGGCACTCTGTAGGCCCAACAGTGTCTCTGTGACCCTAATCCACAATAATTATTTTTGTGGGTTTTTTTCAGTTCAGATTGTCTGATGTAAGGTGAGGGCAGCCCATCAGAGCGAAGCTTTCGTAACAGCAAGGTACCTGACGGGGCATGGCAGGATGTGGGAGAGTGCAAAGCCTGCTGAGCCAGACCTGGAGTGGTCTTGTCCATTCTACCAGGCCACGTAATGTCTTCGTGAACGCTAGCAGCTATGGCCCCAAACCATGCTCATAAACATGCTGTCTTAATATACTGTGGAGAGTCAGCAGCCTAGTGCTCATGCTTTCTTCTTACCCTATTTTCTTTAACAGAAAATTCCTGTATTACCAACATCATCCTATTGTGCTAGGAGAAGGAAAATAGGTGGGGAGTTTATCCTTGGGTTTATTTATGAAATTAGCCTTTAATATCTTGCTTGTTTTGATTTCAGTTTGAAGAGGATATCCTTGATATTTCTCTGGCTATACTGGATCGAAGCTTGAATCACCGCCAAGATCCAGCTGTTGATGTATCCAACCGAAACAATCCTATCTATGTGACCAGAGTTATCAGTGCTATGGTAAAATGATCAATTAGTTACAGCTGTACAATGCACCTACTAACAAAAAACCCAATACTTTATTGTGAATGTCTCAATTTTTTATAGAAGTACCTAAATTTTCTGAAAAAAATAGCTACAGAAGAGGTAAAATGGAGATTTATTCTCAAGGAAAAACACCCCAAAAGTTTAATTCACCTTCTTCCCTAATTTACCTTCTTCCTTGCTCGTAACTGAAGGAATGTTTCCAAGAACTTTTGGGGAACATTGAATCTCAGATGTATTTTCCTAACAGATTTTCAGTCCGTTAGATCTTTTCACTGATTTGGAAAGCCTGTGTCGATTTTGAAATAATTTGCTAAGTTTTTCAAACACCAAGAGAAGCACGAAATATTTTGGAAAACCAGTGTTGGTATGGCTGCATTTAATGTGTGTATTTAGTATTTTTCACTTAAGGGGGATTCGTTCAGTGAGGCCTGTATGTATTTCCTTCAACAAATACTTACAGCTTCTCAACACACCCCCATCCTCACAAACAAATAAACGCACAACTAGGCAACTGAAAAGTTTTCTATTTTATAAATAATACATGCCTTACCACATTCCTTATCTGAGATTCCTCCTTTATAGCTGTGATCCTTTTCACCCTTCTAGACAGCACTCACTTTAGGCAATTTCAACTTCAATATGAAGAAAATAACTCCACTTAGATGTATAAAATACTAAAAGTACAAATAATTAAGAAAAAAAATCATTAAAAAAGAATTTACTGTTTTCTGTACAACCATACATGACACTTAAACAGGCCTCTAAAATGGATGTGCACAAATATATGCAAGCACATCTAACAAGTTTGATCAAGCTATATGTACTATATGCACATTTGCAACAAATGCACATTCAGAGAAAATGTGTACTTCTTGAGGCTTCCATATAAGTCACTTGAGAATGTGAACCAATACTGAATACACAGTGTAACAGTATAATGACACACAAGGAGGTGAAATTAATCAGTGAAACAGAGAAAATTTAAATAGGCTGGCAGTCAGTACATTTGGGAACACTTGTACTGAAAAGCAAGGCAGTTTTGAATCATCAGACTCTACAATCTGATCTGGGTTTGATCCAATTGTTGCATTTGAGCAGACAAAATTCTAAGATTCAAATACTATGTCCCACCACTCAGCCAATGAGAATAGTTAAATAATATCTGTTGTGAGCACTCTCCAATTTTATTTTATTTTTAATACCAGTTTGGTTTAGAGCTGGTACAGAGTCATTTCTGCCCATTTCCCTCCCTCCCTTGTTCTGTAAATATTCTCTCATGAGAAGGACTCTTTCAGGTTAACAGCAATGATGAAAAAGGAGTAGTGGAAGGGAAGTGGAATGGAAAGTACTGCTCAGGAACCAACCCCTTGCAGTGGAGTGGAAGTGTGACCATCCTTCGAAAGTGGTACAGGGGGAGATACAAACCTGTCCGGTATGGCCAGTGCTGGGTCTTTGCAGGAGTAATGTGCACAGGTATACATGAAGGGATGAAGAATGCTATCAGAAAGGAAGCTTACTAGAATTTCTGTAGTTTTAACTTTGTGACGTTATTGTTGAAGCTGTTTCCACTGTGACAAAGAGAGTGAAGAATCTACGCTCTCCATACATGAAGGGTTATTTTCTTCTATTTTAAAAAGCCATAGGTTGTAATACTGCATCCCCATTTTGTGAGTCATCAAACAAAATGCAAAGCGGTTTTCCAGGCTGGGGTGGTGAAAAGAGCAAGATTTCCTGTTTCAAAGCTAGTATTCAAAGAAAACCAGTGCTCTTTTAATCTATCTCCTCACAATGCCAGTTTTCTACTGTTGTGTCTTACCTACTGGTGACACAAAACCAAATCACAATTCTGAGGACCTCTAAAGGGAGCTGCAAGTCGGGAAAAGCATTTCATTTTAGCAGTTTCCATTCAGAGCTGCTCTGAGAGACAAGAGTCACTTTGGGGAAAATACAAAAGAAAAATAATGCAATCGAGAGGTATGTCTCAGGGGGGGAAGAGGAAAAAGAAGCAGGTAACAGAGAAACACAGAGAGAAAAAGGGAGAGAGAATAGGATGAAGAATGAAAGATTAAAATAAATGGGTGAATCTAACTCTTCTTAAAAAGAACATGGCAGCTAAGAATGTCACGTGAGTAGAACTGTCGTTTAAGCAATTGTGCGCAATGACCATGACTTGCATTGTATCTGAGGGGGAAGTTTCTGAGAGTTTGTTTCCCCGTTGAAAACATATACACTAGACTGCTTTGCCAACAAAAACAGAAAAATACTTTCTAAATGTCTGTAAAATAGGTTTACAACACTTTTACGGTATTCTATATTGCAGTTCTGAGATCCTTGGGAATACCTACTCGTGTTATTACAAACTTCAACTCTGCCCATGACAGGAATATAAATCTGAGTATTGATAAGTACATTGACATTTCCGGAAAGACCCTGAACTTGACTGAAGACAGTGTGTGGTAAATATAATTTTTTTCTTAATATTTCTTCCATTATATTCTCCTCTAATTAAAAGATCTAGAATCATGCTCCTGAAAAACATCCCCAACCTCATGGTCCCAGTGATATAAAACCCCATATCAAACAATCAACAGAGCAGAGTGCTCAGAAAGGCAGTATGTAGTTTCATCATTCTGAAGAATTAACAGAGGAGATACTTTGTACCATTGGTATTCAACGTATAACTTGGGAGTATAACTGCTAATTTTGCCTCTATTGTATGAAAGTTTAGATATTTCCAAAAAAAGCTGAAGAATGATTAACCTCTTGCCCAAAAATGTATCAGCTTGTCCCTCAATTCCTAGAGCAGAGCACTCTCAGAAGCCCATAAGTTTTAGACCCAGCTCCTGTGCTACATGCTGTTGATTGTCTCAGTCTTTCATGGTTGCCATTATACATCCCTTGCACAATACTGAGAGGTTACTAAAATAAAGGTAGTATGTTTCACACAGCTGAGAAAAATTTCATCCCATTCCTTAGGAAGAACATGCTGTTTCTTTCACCTCAGAGAAGCTGTTAAAAGTTATGCTTTTGACAAACAAGCACACAGAAACTATCACACTGCACATGTGTGTTGTACTGCATGCATCAGTGTTTCAGTCACCAAGCTCCCTAGACCATGGGGACTGAATGGGACAAGGGTGACATGAAGTAGAAAGCAACTGTGAATTAAATACCATCAGACAGCAATGTGCACAGGAGACCTTTGGCTGTACAGTATGTTGTTCTGGAATGTCCAGAATTGAATGCTTAACTCTGCAACGAATTATTTTCCTTTTAAATTTTTTTTTCATAACATCCCAACATTGCTCAGTGATCTGAACACAAAAAGCTAAAGAAGGGGAAAGAGGTACTCAAGAAAGGAGTCAGCAGCTGGTCTCTCCACAGAGGAGTTTTCATTCACTCGACTAGGGTTATTTCTTGCATTGCACCAGAAACGTATCAAATCTTTCAATATAAAATTGATTGTATGAATCAGGGATTCCCTATTCTACCTCCCTTACAGGAACTTTCATGTCTGGAATGAAAGCTGGTTCATTAGAAGAGATCTTGGCTCTTTTTATGATGGATGGCAGGTTCTGGATGCAACACCCCAGGAAAGAAGCAAAGGTAACACTGTGGTAAATATAAAAAGCTGTAAATATTGTTACTCCTAGAGATTGCTACTGAAATTTCAGGACAACTCTCTTCTATCTACTCCCTGTACATGTAGCATTAATTTGGGTGCACAAGAAAAGCAATACCCACATCAATCTCCAGCAGGTTGCTTTTCTGTCAGCCTCTGGATTGCCTGCCAGCATGCAAATTCTTACTTTTTTTGATCCTCTGCCTCCACAAAAGCCAGTGCATCTTACGTTCACTTATCTTACCCTTGCTTGTCTTAGCTCCTAACATTACACATAAAATGACATAAATGACATTCATAAAATGACATAGAATAGCTAAGGTTGGAAGGGACCTTTAGAGTTTATTTACTCCAACCCCCTGCTCAGCACACGGTCAATTAGAACAGGTTTCTCAGGACCATGTTCAGTTGAGTTTTGAATATTTCACAGGATGGAGACTTGACAAGCTCTCTGGGCAAACTGTTGCAGAGTTTGACCACCCTCACAGAAAAAGTTTTTTTCTTATGTTTAAATGGAATTTTCTGTGTTTCAACTTGTGCCCACTGCCACTTGTCCGTTCACTGGATATCACTGAACAGAGTCTGATTCTGTCGTCTTTACACCCTCCCATCAGGTATTTATACACATTGATAAGATTCCCTCGAGCCTTCCCTTCTCCAGGTTGAACAGTCCCAGTTCTCATCCCTTAATCATTTTTGTGGCCCTTTGCAGGACTTGCTCCCATATGTCCATATCTTTCTTGTACAAGGAGCCCAGAACTGGACACAGCACTCTAGATGTGGTCTCACCAGTGCTGAGTAGAAGGAAAGGATCATGTCCCTTGACCTGCTGGCAATTGTCTTCCTGATGCAGCCCTGGATGTTGTTGGCCTTCCTTGCTGCAAGGGCACATTGCTGGCATTAGACACATTTGCTGGCTTGCATTGGACGGATTTAGCAGCAAAACAAATTAAAACCCCTTTTAGTTAGATGCTAAGTAAAGACTTTAGAGCTTATAGTGACAGGGTTGAACCAAAGAGTTTACAACAGAAAATAAAATATGCCCCATGGCTCTACCCTATATTTTACAGGACACACTGAAATGGGTAGGAAGATATTTCATATGATGTCCCCGTGGCACACAACAACATGGCATATATGTACAAAGCTACATGAAAGAAGCCCCAAACTGTTCTCTGGTTCCGAAACCAAGAGACATCGAATGGCTTTTGTTCACAGCACTGAAGTCCCCCTCCCAGACCAAAATAATAGCACAGTGAGCTGGGAACAAACCCTGGCCTGTCCCATTCCCTGAATTCTTCACAGCCGCTGCCTGAAAGATTGCTCATTGACAAAGAGGGGAAAAAAACACACTAAGCAGCTTGCTAGCAAGTAAACAGTGTGGATGACCAATGGCCAGCACCTGGGTTCACACTTTGGCTCTGGTTTTATTTACTAATACAGATACAACTTCATTGATCTAGTTTCATGACGTCCATCAAAAGATTCATTTATTTGGCCATTTAAAACCCATCCAACTTCAGATAAACTGCTTCTCATTCCCCACGACTAAGTTTACCAAATTTAGCTTCCTGGTTCTTCTCAATGCACATACAGCATTGATGACTCACATCTCGTAAGTCTGATTGTACTTCTGACTCCTCTCCTCTCTTTTCACTGGACAGCTTAGCATACAGCCTTGCAAGGTTTGGAGGGTTAGAACATTTCACATAGCACACATCATAAGAACTGTTAGCTCTCCCTATACCTTATTAGCCTTACAACCTCCTCTGTGCTCCTACCTTTTGACAGAAATTGCATGTGGAATCTGTGGACATGCTGTTACCATAATGCACAGGTGTGGAAACAATGCACTTTATCCAAATGTGTCTTTGGAGTGACTACCTCTCCCTCTTGCTGTCAGCATGAGGATTTGTGTTCTTTTGCAATAGGCAGTCATTTAACCTCTCCCTCTCTCTCATATAGGCATATATCAGTGTGGTCCTGCCTCCACCAGAGCTGTTAAGGAAGGGGATGTGAACCTGGATTATGATAGCTCATTTGTGTTTGCAGCAGTGAATGCTGACTACGTTACTTGGATTCACTATAGCAACAAAAGAAAAAAGAGAATTTATTCTGATACTAGGAAGATTGGAAAATTTATCAGCACCAAAGCAGTGGGCACCAACTCCCGTGTGGATGTCACTGCTAATTACAAATATCCAGAAGGTAAATTCTTTATTGCAGTTCTCTTGTCACTTATGGTCAGAAGTGAAAAGAATTCAGGCCTTTGTTGGATCGAGCACTGACTTAATTTCTTTACTTCTTCTGGAGCAAAGTAACTGTGAATTTTCAAAGTCTTAGGGCTCATTGTCAGCAGACAGTGATTCAATATGGCCTTTGTGGCCCTTGATGAAATACTAATGTATTCAATACAAAGTCAAAGCTACTTCTGTAAAACATTCTGTCCCAGCTGGTGAGAATATTTCTGTTATGACATGCAGCAATAGACATTCTGAAGAGTTGTTTGGGGAGAGTTTCTGCAAAAGGATTTTTTCACCCTTCTTAATTTCAGAGGAGATGGCAATTGCTCCAGCTTATGCAGAACTGAGCTTTCCCAGGAGTTATCTTTCTACTGCTCACAGCTTCTAAGAGGTGCCCATGAACAGCCAGCTAAAGCTGACAGGCAGGTTTTACTTTCCAGTCTTCATGGCCATGTATATTCATTCACTTCCGTGTCAAAATTAGCATTTAGGTTAGACTTCACTTTCTCCTCTTGTGTATCTTTGCCCTCCTCAGCTTTCCTAAACTGTATTTACTAAGAGCAATTATGGCTCCATTGCACTATATCCAGCATGCATGAGATCTCTGACCACGTTATCTTTCAAAGCAGGATCCTTGAAAGAAAGGCAGGTGTATAAAAAAGCACTGAAGCTGCTTGGTGTGAGAAGCACTGGAAAAAGAACCAAAATTACAAGACCTAGAAGACGATCTGCAGTAGCACGGAGACAAAATATGACACAGCCTGCACAAAAACCCAGTATCTCAGGAAAGCTGATCCTTGATGCATCTCCTGTAATTGGCCAGGACATCCTCCTTACCTTGGCACTCAGGAACTTGATCTCAGATTTCAAGACCATAAAGGTGAAACTGAGCGCTTCAGCCATTCTCTACACAAGAAAACCAAAGGCAGAGATTTTGCAGTTGTCTAGGTCTATTAAACTTGGATCTGAAGAAGGTAATTTTGATTTTATTACAGCTTAGGACAAGACATAGCTTTGGTTGGTAGCCAAATCACACAGAAATAATGAATGGCTCAAGAAGCGCATGACCTGCAAATGGTTGGAGGTTAAGGCTATTCAGGGGAACAGAAACATATATATTTGCCCTGTCTTAAGCATTTGCTTTTGGGCACTGTCAGAAAGGATACTGAGCTGGGTGACCTTTTGTCTGACCCAGCACAGCCACTATTAGTGCTGCATTTACTAAGAGAGAACAACTAAGAGACATACACCAGAGACTACTCAGCTACCAGCTCCCCATAAGCAAAGTATAAAGACAGAGTAAAGGGGGAAACATAAGCCTATTTCTTTTGCAGCAGTAGGTCAGTAACTACAGACTGCAGTAACAGCTACAGTACCTGCAGATAGTGGCCTTTGCCTTGCTTTTATAGGGACAGTGATGAAAAATGAGTCGTGCAGCACAGACCAACATAACCACCCTCTCAAGCTAACACACAACACATTATAACTCTTTCCACCGTTCCAGCAGTAGATGAACATTTTTTCTCAATCCATTGCCTTTCTCACTGGCACAGAGACTCTGACTGTGCACCCTCTTTAAGGCAGAGGCTGAACAGTTGCATCAGCAAGGGCATTTAAACCAATCCATCTTTTCACTTCTGCCTGCTTTGCAAGGAAGAAGCATTAAATGCCCAGCTTCAGATAAATGAAAAAAAAAAACACCAGCAGGGGTTTCCACATATATCCATCCTCAGAACTGCCCAGCTACTGAACTGTACCTGATCATTTAGTGTTTGATGTGAATGTAAGTAGAAGTCACCTATAAGCATCATTCCTATCTATTGGCTATCAACACCCACAAATGGACAGCCCCAGGGTGATAGCATCCTTGCTCCTTAAAATACAGATATATTACAGACAGCTGGTACTTAGACACAGAAAAAAGAAGAGGGGGAAATTGTGTTTCTATTTCCATTCCAGTGAAAGAGATTTCATTCAAGATCTCCTATTCCCAGTACAAAAACTCTCTGATGGGTGACAGGAAGATCCTAGTGACTGCTCTGTGTGAAACCAAACAGGGAGCCTCGCTTCTAGTGGAGAAGGATATTGTACTTCAGGATCCTTTTCTCAGTATCAAGGTAAAAGCTAGTCCCCTTTATGTCCCTAGAGAGACGTGTTAAGAAGAAGCAACTAGAATCCTTACTCCATTTACTCCTCATGGGACGGAGTGTGGGAAGTGAAATCATGCCCGATTTGACCTTGTTGCTCTAGTAATAGGCCATATGACACAAGTGAAAAGAAATACACTAAGGAAAAGCAAACCTTTCCAAGGCATAGCTGTGCTATGGTATTCTTGCCAGTACTTGTTGACATGGCACCGATAAAGTTCTCAGTGTTATGAGGGTTACAAGGTAAGATTATCTCCAAAGAGACAGACAGACAGAGAGAGACAGCAAGACACAGAGAGAGGCAGGAGAGGCAGAGAGATCTAGTCCAGTTTTGTCAGGGAAGTCAGATCATTCTCTTCCAGTTTATTTAGGAAACCTGATTTTTACCAAAGACATCTTCACTGACTAGCTGATAATGCTTG
This sequence comes from Calonectris borealis, assembly GCF_964195595.1. NCBI lineage: Eukaryota > Metazoa > Chordata > Aves > Procellariiformes > Procellariidae > Calonectris > Calonectris borealis. Next base: position 18,179,296 of record NC_134328.1, on the reverse strand, counting down.
GGGCTGTGAGGCTCGTTATTACTAATACTCAAGGAAGTTCTTTCACCTTACCAGGAAAAGTGGCACTTTTCACCTTCTGTAACATCTTCCCAAATGATTAATAATTAGAACTGGAGGCTTTTTTTCCCACTTAAGACTGACTTCTGACAAATGTGGTACAATGGGTAAGAAGCAATTCTTAGTGTACAGGAAAGACCACGCAATATGTGTCCCTGGGGACAGTCCTGGGTTTGCATGGCCCATCACATTCGCATAAACTAGCTTAACTTGTTTTGGATAGTTCAGCACATTCACATGCTGTATCAGACATGGGATCAAATGCTATCTGCCCACTGTACTGCAAACAACATAGAGGGAATATGATAATTCGCAGAGTCCTTCAGAGCCTCCAGACTAGATTAGCTATCCCAAACTACTCTGTCAGTAGCACACAGGAAAAGCAAGGTTACACACAGGAATAAAAAGTCTGGATTTTTGTAGGTCTGGTGATTTCTGAATACCAAGTTCTAGTGAGACTTTGTAAAAAGCCTTCTGTGCTGTATCATGCAAAAACACAGTCAGCTTATATAGGGCAGGCACCTGAATTAAATTATTTCAATTCAGTGACTAAGTTTCAAGAAGGGTTTATGTCTCTGTTGATCGAAACTTCTGTGAAGCCAATAATAGAGAAATACAATTGGGGTGCTGGACTTCTCCATTATATTAATTAATATTACATTATCTACAAAGATAACCAGATACGCCAATTCTACTTTATCTCAAAATAAGGTAATGAATATGTTTATTTGCTACTTGGCATTCTATTTTTTTGGTTGCCTGAGATGCCACTATTTACCTCTGTCTCACACCTCCAATGTTTTCTAATCCTAAACCTTTGCATTTAGCCTAACTAAAGCTAATTTGACTTAAGGTGCCTACAGTTAGCCATATATGCCAAGTTAATACAGGTATTCTTATTCTGTTCTCACTCTGATAAGTATCCTATACTGTGTTATACATAACACCATACACTGACCTAGTTAAAAAGTTAGGACTAAATGGTAGATTCTACAGTAGTTCTTTCTCAGACACACTGGGTGGCTGATTCAAGCCTGAACTCTGATGCCCAAAAATATATACATGTATTAATTCCTGGCTCCCTCCTGTCCAGGAGATCCTAAGCGGGTAAGTGTTTTGCAATGGGAATGGAAAGAGAAAACAGTGAGAAAGAAGTGAGACTAATGCCGTGGCCGAGCTGAATGTTTTCTCTCTGTAGGTCCTTGGTCCAACAGTGGTACACAAGGCTGTTAATGTGCAGGTCACATTTACCAACCCACTGTCTGAAACGGTGACAGACTGTGTGCTGAGAGCAGAAGGTAGCGGCCTGCTCAAAGAGCAACTCAGAATCAAGTACGTAAATGCTATCTGGCTAATAACTCATTCACTTTGGTGGAAAATCTGGAATAAAAGTGGGTTTTTTAAAAAGATTCTGTCAACCTCATGACTTTTGTTTGCATCAGCCTTGGACAAAATACCATCATGTCAGTACTCTCCATATACTAGCTGGAGTTTTTTACACCTCCTTTGCCAAGCTTTGAATTACAGAATGCTCAGGGAGCAGAGAGATGGCCTGCTTTTAATGACAGCGTGTAACTCAAGAGTGCTGTAGTTAGTGACTGAATTATATAAAGGGCAAAAATTTAAAAACTTTCTTCTTTTTGTGGTTTGCAAAAGCAAAACCAAAAAATCCTTGAAGGATAAAAGAGAAAGTGATGATATCTTTTTTCCTTCAGATACTAAATTACTAAAGAGCCAGGACATAGACTGTAATGAAATGTCTTAAAAATGTGTCCACTGATATCATACCAATAAGGCATTGTTCTCCCATCGCCTCCGTGGTTATTATTTTAAAAACATTTTTACAAGTCTCCAAAATATTTCTGCTAGGGGAGTTAGCACCAAGAAACTGTGAGAGGAAAACAAAAAAAGGTAGCAAAAGATGGATAATGATGTGAATCACTCAGTCTTCATTTACATTGAATACAAAATTCAGGTCTAGATCCTGACCTTGAACCTTAACTTGCCTTACCAGCACCAGTATTGCTCAGCTTCAGTACCTCCTTAGAGCATAGAGACCCTTTTCCCCCACTCTCTCTGTTTCCTGGTGCTACTATCAGTCTCCTTGTGTTGGACAGCCAAGAGTCATTTCTAACTATGGACATAAAATCAACAGGTAATTATATTTACCACACCAAAATACAGCATGAGCATACCTAGAGTACTATAAATGTTGTGAGTGTTGAGGGTACTTGGATTTGAGCTCTTCTAAAGATAACCTTTCTGACCATTCCTCAGGCACTCAATACGTTTTGCCCTCATGATACAACCCTTAATTCTCTATCACAGGTTGAGAACTGCAATTATTCCACCACATCCATTACAGTTTGATTAGTTCTTCAAAGACAGTGTTGTGGGGTCTGTGAACATGGAAGGTCATGTCCACCTGTGCTAGGAGCATACAAACACAGCAGCCACTTACTCTGACTCTTCCTTTCTATACTGTCTTAGATTTGGGGACTCTGAAGAATATATAGCACGAATTTTTCAGCTGCTTGACCTGTATTCTCTCTTTTAGCGTGGCAAGAATGGCCCCCATGGAGAGCTCAACAGTCCAATTTGAAATCATTCCCTACAAGAGTGGCACCAGGCAGCTTCAGGTGGACTTGGTTTGCATCCATTTTTCAGACATTAAGGGATTTGTGATGCTTGATGTGGCTTCTGCTCTGTGATATAACCCGTACATCAGTTCAGTTTTGTTTCTGTTTATGAGACTGGTGCAGTGTTCATACATTATTATGACTGGGAGCACAGAAATGCAGACTACTCAGGCAAAGTAAAGTGATGTAATATGAACAGAAATTAATAAAAAGGTACTATACACTATACTGTAAAGACAGTGTAATCTTTTTCATTCCCTAACCTGTTTTTTGGACCTTCATGAACAGAATTACTAGTAGAAATCACCATATAATTTAACTTGAAGGAGGGGATCCAGTGTGACAGTTCTCAGCATTAGTCTGTAGCAATGATAGCAGCTAGATTTCCAAGGAACACCATTTAAAATCACTGGTTTTGTAAGCTTCATTGAATATAATTTAATTATATTCACTAAATATAAGTTTTATTCAGTAACAGCCAAAGTACTAGCCAAGTAGCTGACATAATTCAATTCTAGAATTAAATTTACCATTTCATCTAATTATTAGAAGGAAAATACAGCAGTAAGATATAGCAGTGTTACAATAGAACTCTCTTCTTATGACTGGAAAAATGAGAAGCTATTCAATAAACAATACTTTTTAATTCACAGTTCCCCTATTCAGATCATGATTTAATCATGTGATAAATTATAAATAATGAAATACTCGGCAAAGAAATGACTGGGAGTAACAGTACAAAAGCAGATAAACATGTCCTTGACTAAGGAGTGGCAAACACTTGAGCATCTGAAATACTTACAGGCTGGAATAGCTGTTCCTGAAAACAGGAATGAAACAGAACATCATTAAACAGTGAATAGGTGATCTGTCATCTGGACTAAGACACATATATTTCCACACATAGCTCCTCACACATGCACTGTCTCAAAATGCCCAGAGTTCTCGCTGAATGAATGAATGAATGAAACTTCTCCAAAGATAAAAGGATAAATCACTACCACAGCCAACCTGACTTGAGACCAAAACACATTACATTTCTATTACTGATACACTGTAGTTAAGCACTATGTAAATTTTCATGTATACACATCTCACAAATTCACCTCCTCATACAGCCTCAATTATCACTTACTTTAGTTGGCTCTACCAGGAAAAAAAGAAAAGCATTTGGCTGCTGAGAGGGGGGAAAATGGTATTTAACAAGGAAAATACACTGTAAGAGATGTCTTATAGCCCCTATACTATGGGTTCAACCCCAAATCTTGTTCAACTAGCTACATCTCTACAATCACCCTCTCCCAAAGAAGCTTCTGGATAATAAATTTGGCATTTTAATGTAAAATTGTACTTGAATCAATTGACATTTTAACAGCAGCTACCATGAAATTTCTTGTTGGATAACACTGCATTCAGGTATGACAAACCCAAAGAGGCAGGAATATACAGAAATCCTCATGCAAGTCACAACATATTTTGAGGAAATAGAGATGTCACAGCAAGTGTCCTCAGAAGGAGTGCAGGTGCACAAATAAAATCTCCTCTCTTGCAGGTGCATAAAGTTTTATCCAACTCTTAAACCTCCATTTGCTAAAGTCGTCGTCTTCTATCAATCACATATGCAAAAGTATAATTCCTAGTGTTATCTAAGACAATATAATCTTTAGAGATGTATTATTTATGTAGTTGCACAGGTATACACAAAGATGTGGTAAGAAAAAGTCTTTGCCCCAGTTTACTCTTTTTAATGAGCACTAGAAGGAAAATATAAAGAATTTTTACATGTGGTATTTCATTATTTATAATTTATCACATGATTAAATCATTATCTGAATAGGGAAACTGTGAATTAAAAAGTATTAAAAAGGACATGAGAAATGTTAAGAATTCATAGGAAAAGAGAACACTGAACTCGGGAAATCATTCTGGTTTCATCTAAACAAAAAGCATTTGGTTTCCGTGAGTCTAAGAGAACATGACTGCAACTGGTGGAGCCACAAATGCCAGAATATCTACCAACAACTCAGAAAAAAGAAAAACAGGAAAAAAAAGAAGAAAAAAAAAGTTAATTTTAAAAAGAGTTTACAGGAGAGGAAAAACTGGTTCCTGTTCCCATTAGGCAGAAAGAGAGAAAAAAAATGCAGCTGATGTAAAAAATAAGTAAATTTCTCAATACTCTGCCAACTTAGGTTCTCATTTTCTCAAAGTAGCTCCAGAAACAGTTTCAGACAAAGCCAAAACTGATACGTACACTGTTTTGTTTATAGAAATTACCTAAATACTTTCTATTATAATTTTTCTAACTTAAGCACAGCTAAAAGCTTTCAGGACTTATATGTAGAGGCTGCATGCTATGTTTCATTGCATTTTAAATGACGGACAAGACAAAGGTGCCAGTTTGGAAGATTTACTGCAGGAAAAACTGACTGAGCTATCATACTGGCCCACAGCAAAGGACCCCAAACTGTATCCTCTTCATAAGGAACTGCAGCAATTGCCTTGGAGTATTTACAAAGGCTTTGCTAAGCATAAACACGAGCAATTTCCCAAAGAGAAAATTAATGTGTGTGGGGACTCACTTCAGAATGCTCTCTGGCTTTGTAATCTCATCCCCTACTACTCCGAATCTATTCTAGGACTAATAGGCAGTAGCCATATCAGAAGCCATAACACAGGCAATCAGTCAATGCATTGGTCCTAATTATTTTGGCATTATGCAATTTGATAAAATTGGAGTGGGGGCTGGGGGAAAGGTTGGGTGTTTTTATTTTGCTCCAGGTCAGAAACTTCTCACTGTGCTACCAGGAGAATTGGCCAAACTTGTCTATGAGACCACTTGAGAAAAAGCAGCCTATGACATTTATTTTTGTTTTGTACTGGCACTACCTTCAGGGTTGTTACTTGCCCATGCCTGCTGCCACACACTTTACCCAGCCCTTTATCTGTATCTTACAAAACCATGGTATCTACCCTCTTAACTTATGTCAGAGGAAGTTCCACCTGTTTCCTTTCATGCAGGTATCATAAAGCAGACCGGAAAAAAAGACTGATTTTTCTGTTTGCAAAGGCAGATACTTTGCAATACTTCCAGAAGGGCTCAGAAAGCACAGAATGGGAAGAAAAGACTCAGGACAATATAATCAGAAGGATGTATGAAAATTCACAATTAACTGTCACACATCTGCATTCCACAAAGCTGCTTAAATTAGATCATCCTCCATGAGGAAGGCATTATGCCACCCATACCTAAATCCCAGCACTATGTCCATTTATTCCTTGCAGAGTTAACAAGCCAAAATAGCAAAGATGTGAACGTTCCTAAGAGACAATTTGACCTTTTCCTCCTGACGACACCTAATACTGTCCAGCAACACAGTCCCAACTTCCCCCAGAAAGAATGTTTCACGGACACAAACTGACTCTGTGACACAGATTAAACTGAGGTCTCATTTAAATTTCTTCGATTTAAAGCCAACAAAATCTTCAAAACATGTAAACTCCTATTTTATTACATCAATTATAATATTTTGCCATCCACACATATACTTAGAAGGGACACGGAAGCTTGTCAAAACTAGTCAGCCCAGAGAGACTGGAATGAAGACTGAAAAAGACACACACATGCACACACAGGAATTCAGATTTCTCCAGGCAAAGGAGAGGGGAATAGGTAGTTTTGCATCTATCAATTAAGTCTTGCGGGACCGTGGAAAGTCAGGGTATACAATCCTCCACTAGCCTCAGAAAAGGCCTTGAGGTAGTGACGTATTTCACAAAATCTCTTTAAATCTTGCAAGAATGTGGACTGTCATTACATTTAACACACAGTACAGCCAAGCCATTCAAATTGCTTCAGTGTATCTTACATACAATCCAGGAAATGATTTCAGATATTTGTCACACGAGCTTGGAATGACCTCATCCTAATTAACTACCTCTAAAGGAAGCCTGCTGTTCAAAGGAAAATGAGCCCTAAAGCTTGTGCCAAGTTCCAAGCTTTGCAACACTTGGGGTTGCTGGGTTTTCAGGGTGTCAGCATTATTAACTGCCCTCAGCAACCACACCCAGTTCAGTTTCAGTGTTAAAACGCAGATCTGGCAGTGCCATGTACAAGAAATACACATTCTTCCTGCGTTAGACATAAGACAACTGTTCAATTAAACTAATGATTATTGCAGAGAAAAATGTGCAAGTGCCCAAGGAAGGATTTAAATAGCTTTTGACGAACCTACAATCTTTACACAGCCCTTAGTCAGAAGTCAGTGGAAGTTGGTGGAATAAAATATGGCTAATTATCAGTATTTTTCTTCATAAATATGCAGTTCAAATCTGAGCATGCCCAAGAGGCTGACCCAGCCCTCATGCCATTCTGATCACTCAAAAAAAAAATCCAGTGAGCACTAGTTGATACAACATATTCATACTATGAATTGGTCTTGAAAGACATTAAAATCAGTCTCCAGGATGGCGAATGTTTCTCCCCACCATTCTGTTCTCCTGATCTAAGTTTCTAGAGCCTTGATTCAGGCAGTCAATTAAATTACTACCCTTTTACAAATAAAAGAAAAAAAAAACAACAACAAACCAAACAAATAGAAATAGCCAAAGTTGTTAGTTTCAAATCACTTGGTTCTGTCACCAAAGCTGCGCTGCTTTACCACTTAGTATCTATCACTCTTGTGTACCGAATGTGGAGGGTACTGCTCACTATAAAAGACAAAACAAAAGGCACAGTGTAAGCATTTCTTTTTGCTTTGCAGAACAAGAAATTCCACCAAAAAGGAAAATTCACATCTAATTCATGGATGTGCCATGTCAGAGCTGAAGTGTAGACACAATAAAAGGAAAATTTACATGTATGTATTTTTTGATCACTACATTCAGAAAGAGACCCAGTTATTAAAGATGCTCACGTAACATTTTAAACTTCTATTTTTATAGGTAATAAAGACGATAAAGATTTTTATGGATTTATGCCTGGACGTGTAAAACAATAAGAATCCCCAAGCACTAAAAAGATAGTAACACAGTAATATCCAGGCAGGATGGATACTTTCAAGGATCTGATCGATCACATTTCCTTTAGATTTCTATGAGCATGTCAGGGATGCAGTGGATACAGAACAGTGACAACACTTGCCTAGACCTGGATGAAGTTTTTCAGAAGCAGCAATGCAAGAAGTGAATGCAAAAAGGGTACAAAATCTGCTCATGACATAAAGCCATTTCAATTCCTGAGGACTAAAAAACTATGAGGAATTTCACAGGGTCCCAAACCAGGCAAAAAAGATGACAATATAACAATCAGTGAAATTCAGCTTGGTAAATGCATAGTAGGAAAGCAATTTTTAGTCAGCCATCATGCAGAGTGTTACGTCAGCCATATCAAGTGCAGAAAGAGACGTCAGCATAAACAGACAGCTCAACTGAGATTACAGCATCTTGTGTTTCTATGATTCCCACTAATGACATGTTAGACTGCAAAGTAGACAGGACGGGACTACTACAAAGAATATTTATCATTAACAAGAACTCTCAGAGTGATATTAAAATCTTGCATATCATGACATACACAGTCTTGAAAATCATCAGCTATGAGATGATGCCTCACTTGCTGGGGTGAAGCTCATGCACATTCTTCTGAGACATCTGGCATTGTGTACTGTCAGAGACCAGATTAGACTGGACGAACCTCCATTGTCATCTGGTCTAGCAAGTTGTACATGCCTATGCTTTTGTAGCACTTTAGAGACAAGTATAGGTTTGGACATGGTTAATTGTGAGTGAGTGAAAATTCTTACCAAGTCCTTACAATGAAGAAGGGAATTCACTTGGTTGATTTCATGGATCTTGTGCACATGAGGTTACGCATGCTAATACTGATGTTAACAATATTGCAGCCTCAAGTTCAGAGGTTGAAATCAGCATAAACAGAATGCTGGTCTATTAGAACTGTAGTTTTACAAACAATGGTACATATCAGAAGCATGATTAATGTGTGTTAAATGCATGAGCAAATTATGTTCACAGCTAGCAACTGTACAGGACAATGGACTGGAATACATATTATAATAAAGGACAGCTTGAGCTCACACGCTTTGACTTCTTGAATAAAAGGATTCCTGAAAATAAACCTGGTATCAAGCTGACTTTCTGACTAGAGAGATCAGTGAGAAGGACTTACAGGAGAGGTGGATTTTGCAGGGGAAAACCAAACCTGGTCTTTTCAAAAGAATCCCATAGTGAATGCTGTTCCTGGAGCTCCAGCAAAGATAAGTTGTTCCTGTTGAAAAGACTCTCTTTTTGGAGCCACAAACATGTAAGTAAGAGTTATGTGGAACGCATATGAAAGAACCACCCTTAAAACAAATGTGCAAGACAAAGTAAGTCAAAAGATTACTGAATTGGCCCTTTACAGTTCAGACTAAAAAAAATACTATTTTTCTGAAGTGTCTGATCTGCTTTGCTGGAGAATTTAGGGCAACACCTTACCTTTGCAGAACTCATATGGTAGAGCTACCTGTCATTGTATCTGAAGGACTGTCCATTTGACCACTTCCTGACACAGAACATACCACTATTAACAGACAGTGTTGAACTGAAGCTAGGCAACCAGTAAAAGAGGAGAACCTTTGTGCACAACTCCAAATCAGTTATGCCGAGTGCACCGAAGAAATACTACTCCAAAGTGTTAGTTAGTGTTACCCTGTAACCACCAAAATATAAGGAACACAAATTCTTGTATGTACACTTTAGAAATACCTGTCAACATGTCTAAAAGTTGAGTGCCTGCATAGAGACATCCAAATTGCTGGTTACATACAGCAAAATAGCTGAACCAATCCAAACTCAACTTTTTGACAGTGCAGTTACAATTGCAATATACAGAAACGGCTGCACCATTTTAGTACCGTCAGTAATGCAGAGAGTGTTTTGGGTTTGCCTTTACCAAACACAAGTGCTGGATCAGATGTGAATGGCATTTAAACTAACAGATGAAACAACTGATGACTGAAAGAAAACCAACATATGAGAAACCATATTCCAGACAGAAAGAAAGGTGATTCACAAGTAGGAAATCTCAGCACTTCTGCTGAATGTTTTGACCTCTGTAGTGGCCAATTCCTGTTTCTTTCTCTCAGATCTTGGATAGAAAGCCTCAGGTATCTAATTTAGGATCGCAAATTCTCACCAGATGGAATGCCAGTACAAGCACTTGAGAACTGCATGTGGAAGTCTCTTTTGTGTGTTAATGTTTTCAATGGGCCTTTTTAGCCCATTTCAGTATAATGAAAGGTTCAAAGGGACAATAATAGTTCTCTGTTCACAGTTTACAAAATGTATCCTATGTAGCAAATATTACTTGCAGTTGCCAATTTGACCAAGAGATGGTACTATGCGTATACACAGCCATTACAAGGCAGTGGTGATGGGATAAATACCTTCTTGTATCTAAACTGCTCTCTGATTCAGATGTTCATAAACACATGTATGCGAAGGTGCATTTAAAAACACTGATCATGCAAAGAAAGTCAGAGGTTTGAGCACAATCAATTGGCTTAAAATTTGCATACACTTAAAGAGCACAAAACAGTCATATACTGCATTTAGTTCTTTATATGAAAAACAAGTTCAAGACAGATCCTAAAATCACACATAATTGACATTGAAAAATGTATGTTGACAATAAACTCACAGAATTTTCTGGAAGATCTCCCCAATGTGCTTATACTTAGTGTTTCCCAATTTCTGCAGATCTGGTGACCTCCATGCTTCCTAATAAAAGTCAAAGCAGTCAAAGCTCACATAAAGCAGCAATGTGCCCTTCTGCAAAGGCGGCTAATGATATCCCGGGGTGCATTAGGTAAGCACCTAATGTGCCAGCAAATCGAGGGAGGTGATCCTTCCCCTTTATTCAGCACCCGTGAGGCCACACCTGGAGTACTGTGCCCAGCGCTGGGCTCATCACTACAAGAGACATGGACATACTGGAGAGAGTCCAGCAAAGGGCCACAAAGATTATGAAGGGACTGAAGCACCTCACACATGAGGAAGGGCTGACAGAGCGGGGACTGTTCAGCCTGGAGAAGAGAAGGCTCGGGGGCAACTTGTCAATGTATATAAATACCTGAAGGGAGGGTGAAAAGAGGATGAAGCCAGGCTCTTTTCAGTGGTGCCCAGTGACAGGACCAGAGGCAATGGGCACAAACTGAAACACAGGAGGTTCCCTGTGAACACCAGAGAACACTTGTTCGCTGTGAGGGCCACCACCGAGCACTGGCACAGGTTGCCCAGAGAGGCTGCGGAGTCTCCATCCTTGGAGATACTCAAAAGCTGTCTGGACGTGCTCTTGGGCAGCCAGCTCTAGGTGGCCCCGCTTGAGCAGGGGGGTTGGACAAGATGACCTGCAGAGTCCCTTCCAACCTCAACCATTCTGCGATTCTGTGAAAGTGAATCTTTACAATTAAGGCTATGCTGTAAATGACTAAAACTAAGAGAGTTTGTATTTAGCCTAAATGACACATATAAGCAAGCAATTGTAAAGTTTAATATGCAAATACTAAGAAAAACACCAAGCTCACTGGACTATACTGTGCAGCAGCTATCAAGTATAAATCCAAATCTCATTCTGGAATGGCTACAACTACCTCTGAATGCATCACTGCTTATGTAAGATATGGGTCCCTTTTTCCTATTGTATATGTGCCTACACTGATCTCTACTTGCTATTTTATGGCCTAGTCATTCAATATCTTCAGATTCCTCTACAACTTTTCCAAAGCTGCCTCCCTCATCTTTACTACTCAGAATAACTGAGCAAGCTTTGCCACCTCATGTCTTTTTATCGGCTTCTCAAATTATTCATGAATTTGTGGAAGATCAAAGATTTCTGCAAAACTACTGACAACTCACTCCACAGTGAAAACTGTTTATTTGTGCTCTTTTACTTCCTGTCTTTTGACCAATTATTTTTCAATGCAGTGACCTTCCTTTTATATTACGGCAACTTTAAGACTGTATTTAGTCCAAGTCTCCAGTCTGTTATTTTTAAATAGTCTGCATTATGCTACAGAAATTCTACTTTTTTTAGTTGTTGCTTTTAACAAGTTTCCTCATTTTGAAGTTGTTTCACTTTTTTGAATTAGGCACAAGGGCAATGGATGTATTGACCTTTTTTTTTTTACCCCTTGAACGGTTTAAGATCTAAGTAGCTTAGGGTCAATGTTGGAGAGCAGCTCTTCAACACTTACATTTGAAGTGCATTCTGTGCATTGTTTAGAGCCAAGTTAAGATTTGCATTTCCTACTCTGGGGTCCCCAATACACAGCTCTTTGAAGAAATTGTCACTGGCTGTCTTTAAAGGCTTCACATCCCGCTGTGGAATTTAACCTCATCTGTAGGTAGGAAAAGTCACCCCTTTCTGTGGGTCTCTTTAGTGTGGTCTCAGAGATAAAGGAGTCCTCAACTTCTGCACAGCAGGCCAGCAAGATAAGCTAAAGGAGAGGTGGTAACATCACGTCCCACCCTGTATAAAGAAATCAAGCAAACAACTTTGCAAGTGGATAATTTTTAAAGAAAGCTGAAGGAAGGAGACATTGCCCACCAGAGCAAGCAGGAGCTGAAGACTTTCACGGTACAGGGAACTAGACATGGGCCAAGGTAAGCAAAAATCACTTTGCTTAGTCCCAAGCATTTGCCAGTTGTCTGTCAGGAAAAACAGCTGTCCCTGCTCCAAGACAGTGTTCATGAGGCTCGTAGAAGAGGTGAGCTTCTTACAGGGCAGGAGCCAAGAAAGTGCTTTAAAGGCTAAGGGAGTTCAATTCGCATGGAAGACTGCTCAGAAAGGGACAGCAGACAAAAGCTGGTATCAGTGCCTAAGAGGAGTTTGAGAGAAGCAGTAAGAGGCAGCTAAGGCAGACATGTGAGTGTTTGGAAGTAAAGGCAAGAGAGTTATCCTTAAGATAGGGGTTGAGGGCAGGGTTGAGCCAGACTGCAAAACTGAAGCAGAGAGATGACTAAGTGTTTTAGCCACTTGAGCAAGGAGAGGGTCCAGGTTTCAAGCAACCTTGAAGAAAGTGACAATAAGATCCATGAAAAGTCATATGAAGGAGATGGAGCCAGACTGCATATGACTCACCAGTCTACAAGATAGCCAGAACAGACATCTTCATCACAGAGAAGAAAATATACGAGGTCAGAGTTGGCTCTGTAAAGCTTAAACTGGTGCAGGACTATGAACTAGGACAGCCGGAAAGGGATTTGAAAGCCAGACCAGAATCATTCACTGAAAAAAATGACAAAATTCATATGGGAAAAAAGAAACAAATCCACACAATCCAGTGGGACTGCCACAAAAAACACAGAAGGGACAACAACAATGGGAGAAGGTATCAATGTAGAGGACAAGGCAAGTTAGACATAAGGAGAGAGCACACCAATGAAAACTGCAAAGAGTAGTAGTTAGGGCTTTAGCACAGGAGCAATGACTTTAGATAGCACAGGAATGCTCTGTGGATTTTTTTTTTTTCAGCTGGAACAAAGGCAGGAGCCTGGGTCAGCAAGGGGAGGTAGATGACAGGATGTGTCATATAAGGGGCAGCAGTTACAACCCACAGGTTCAAGGATCTTAGTGATGAGTCAGGAGCTGAAGAGATAAGTGAGGTCAGGATGATCCCAAGGCTGAGAAAAAACAGGGTGTTATCTGCTTCGCAGCAAGAAGTCTGGAAAGATTAAGAACACCACCAAAACCAAAAGAAAAGTGCAAGTATATGATCACACTACAGCCATTGAACACCAAACTGGGTGCTTGAAATTGTGACAATTTTTTTCTCTCTTCTGGTGCTGGACAGAAGCATGTATGATGCGTATGATGCACGTGTAGGAGACAGGAGGAGGAGGAGCTCTTCTGTCTCCTGCAGCTCTGGGTGCAAGATGGCCAACTAATGTGGTGCAAAGAAGGAAAAACTGGTGTTTAATTTGCTGTGATCCAGCATAGTTCCAGGACTATACAGCCACATTGCATCCGAACCAGCAGTGAACTTAGCACCAGTTGCTGGTCTTCGGTGCATATCAGACATATATAGTGCAGTAACTGCTGGAAGAGCTTGCACCCATATTGCAAGTGGGGTGTAATAGCTTGTCTCCTGTGCACAATTTCAACCATGTATCCACATGGAGAGATACTGCTTTGAGTGCCATCGGTGCCCTTGAGTACACAGAGTAAGACTCCAAATGTAGTCACAGTACATGCTCAGAGCTAACCACATCTGTATTGTTTGAATGCTCAGGTCTATTCCATGTCCCTTCCTGGGCAGGAAGGAGTTTTTGCATAATCACTTGGTTCACTTAATGATGCTAAGGTATAAGCAAAGGCAGCTCATTAGCCACTTGATACAAGAACAACCAAGCTCAGAGTGAAGGGGCCCTTACAGTTACCGGGCAGAAAGTCTCAAAGGCAGGGGGGCACTGTCAGAGTGGAGAAACATATGATCAGCTGTTTGTGTGTCTCAGGATGCGGCCCAGGGCCAGACTGCAGGCAGCTCACAGCTCCAAACTCATTCTATATCTTCTCACACTACAGGTCTGAGCATCAAAAAATGTGATTTCAACATCACAATGAACAACAATAATCACCACACAGAAGAAATCAGCACTGAAAGGCTTATGGTGAGGCGGGGGCAGCCATTCACTATCACTGTGAGCTTCTCAGCTCCAATACACAGCTACCTGCAGCAGCTGAAGAGGACCTTCCTCATAGTACAGACAGGTAACGTCATTACCATACCTATCAGAGCTCTAGTCCTCCACTCACCTGAAGAACAGAGCTGGTGGCAAAAGCCATCTTCAGAGCTGGACAGAGGTGCCCACAGTAAGGCCAGTGAACTGTTTATCTAAGGCAGAATAGAGTCTCCTGCTGCTGGGGCTGCAGGGTCAAAACCAGATCTCTTTCCAGAAGAGGCACTGCAGCACAATAACCAATGCAGTGAATTCTATGGTTTGAAGGTACTCACAGGATCTCTCCTCTCTCCTGGCTTTTGGTTTAGGAATGTTCGAACTTAGCTAGCCTGTTACGATGTTTTCTGTTACAGAGTGTTTTCTAGCGAGACTCCTGAGAAGGGCACCAGCATTCAGCCCCAGCTTGTTTTACCATAATCTGAGCATTTGGCTGTGACCTTTGTTACAAGACACTGAATCCTAGGAGCAGCAGGTCTGCACCATTCTGGCTGTTCCTGGTTTCTAAAAATCTATGAAATACACATCCCACTTTCAAACATGGAGGCCTGAATGCAGTACTAACCTTAGGAAGATTCACTAGGTATTAAGCTGCTAAAGGGTTAAGACTCTCTCACAAGAAAGGAGAGCTATGGCTCCAGATATAGACAAAGTCCCTGCATTCTGCATGGGATGAGGATGCATGTCTGGAATAGACACAACCAGATCTCTTTGGTTGCAGGAACACACCCTTCCAAAGCAGATGGAACCCAGACTGAATTTCCCATCTGCAGCCTGGGAGACCAGAAGCAGTGGAGTGCAACACTGGAAGAACAGGATCCATGCTTCTGGACCATCTCTGTGAACACGCCTGCCAATGCTCCCATTGGCCAGTACGCTCTGCTTTTACATGCCTCCAAGTCTAACCATCTCCTGGGCAACTTCACCCTTCTCTTTAATCCCTGGTGCCAAGGTATGTGGTCAGAAACAGAAAGGCAGGCTGCAATCAGTCACTTCACAAAAACAGCTTCTGAGCTCTAGCATTCTGCCTCCATGGAGGTTGAGGGTGACTCACCTAGTGCTCTCCGCCAGTCCTGCCCTGCTCCTCACAGCACCTTAGGAAGGAGGTAGGGGCTAATAAAAACTCAAAGCTGCCTGCCTCAGCACTTCTGCCCTCTTCCCGAGTACTCCGCTGCTAGAGCCCTGTCCTCCTGCTAAGGGAAAAATGTTCGATAAAGTGTTTCCTATAATAAAGATTTTAAGATGAGTCAAGATTATAATTGGTCTGATTAACGCCACTGTATCTTCCTTAGGAATAGAGAAGTCAACAGCCAGGAGAGTAAAAGAGCTAGCTAGTGCAATAGCCTAGGTCTGGAGAAACTTTTTGAACAAGGAAACAGAGATGACAATGAAATTCTTCTTTCCTGTCTGATTCAGAATCTGTGGTATTTTTCCAGGGCAGAATGCCAGGGACTGCCGAAGTCCCTGGAGTGCAGTGGAGTCTGCTGATGTAAGAAAGATGCAAGTGCATCTGAGACCAGGAATTCTTTCTTCCTGATGTTTTTTTCCCCTAATCTAGATGATGTGGTGTTCTTGGCTAATGAGGCACAGCGGCAGGAGTATATTTTAAACCAAGAGGGTGTCATCTACTGGGGGACTGAAAATGCAGTCCTAGCACAACCCTGGGACTTCTGTCAGGTAAGCAAGAGGTCCAATATGTCTGTGCTCTCTTACAGCCACCAGCAGAGGAAGGGTGCATATCTCCTGTGTGTACAGCATGCTATCCCTTTCCATACTATGGCTTTGATGAAAGAACTTGCTCTCTGCACTCACTGTCTTTGTCTAAGACTGTGCAGGAGAACAGGGACCTGTGTATGAAGTCCCATAACCCAGTATATGTAATTTATCTACCTTCTCAGGCTGTCCTCTATGAAGAAATGCATTGATCCATATCCGGGCTTTGTGTGCCTTCCCTTCATCAACAGATGTAAAAGCATTTAACAGAGCTTAACAGTGTCTCTATTTTACAGGTAAAGTGAGGACAAGTAGATCTTCCAATTTGCCCAAGGCCATCTGACACCAGTGATTAGAATGGAATTTTATTCCACTTTAGTGCCACCAGATCACAGAAGTGCCTCTGTGCCAAACTAGAGTGTGCTCCAGAAAAGCATCAATTTTCCTCAACCAGGGGATGTAGTATCACGCCTATGCATTTCCCACCTTGCTTCAGTAAAGCTGTAGGTCTGCCTTTAGTATGTTGTGCTCCCCCTCCAAATCTCTGCCTGCAGCTCTCCTCCACAGCCCACTTATGTAAGACCATCAGCAGAAAGGGAGAAATAATCTGCACAGTTACAAACTCTTGCAGGGACTCCAGAGAACAAATGTTCAGGCCAAATTTCCTGAAATTATGCGTTCTTGTTTCAGTTTGAGGAAGATATTGTTGACATCTGCTTCACACTGCTGGATGTAGGTGAACGCCATCAACGAGACAAGGATCACACCCAGCGCAAGAACCCTATTTACATCTGCCGCACAGTTGCTGCCATGGTAAGGAGAGCAGACAGCAGCCCTGACCCTAGCAGAGAAGACCCAAATGCAGAGCGAAGACTAGCATCTTCTCAATCCCCGTTTATGGCAACCCACCAACCAAAGAGGAAGCCTGCCTAGGGCTGTTCCAGACAACACCTCCTGCCCATCTCCAGCCCTTCCTGGTATTCCTGCAGCAGACAAGTAGTGCTGCAGGAGTCTCTTAGCAGTGACAGTACACTTACCGAATAAATCTCAGGGGAGACTGTTGCACCCGTTCTGCTCAGCCATGACCTTCATGCTTTGCACAAAAAATCCTTTTGGTTTTATCTGCCTTGGGAGTAGCTTAATCAAACAGGATGAGGTGTACCTACCAAAGAGAGGCAATTCCTTAATCCATCTTTCTCTCCTCCTTTCCTGCAGCTGAACTGTGATGAATTTAGAGGAATCCTGACAGAATGTGGGACCGGGCAATACTATAATGGGACAGCCCCTTCCAAGTGGCTGGGAAGCAGCTCCATCCTCCGGCAGTGGGTGGCATCGCAATGCAAGCCTGTCCGCTACGGGCAGTGCTGGGTGTTAGCTGCAGTCATGTGTTCAGGTACAGTGGTGGTTCAAAGACTTTTGTGTTGAGCAAAGCCTTATTTGGTCTGCAGAACCTCTAGCATATGCCTAAATTCCTGGATTAACACAGATCCCAGTAACATAACCTTTAATCTTTAGGTGAGAGGCAGATCCTCAGAGTTTCCTCATCAACATTCAGCATTGCTAGCTTTGAGATAAGAGTACCAGTACACACCATTCACTGAACGCACCTATGATAGCTTATTTACTGAGGGGGTAATGCCTCTTGCAGCATCCAAACAGCAGGCCTGGTGCCATTCCCAATAGGCCTAGCACCAAAAAAGGCTCTATATCTATCTGCACCCTTAGGGCAGGACGCACAACTGATTCACAGCTCTTTCTTCTGCACAGTTCTGAGGTGCCTGGGAATTCCTACCAGGGTGGTCACAGGCTTTACGTGGGCTCACAATACTAACAGCAGCCTGAGTGTGGATGAGTATTATGATGAAGACGGGACACTGCTTACACAAGAGAAGAGTGCCCGTGTCTGGTAAGAAAACATGGCAGGACCCAAGCAAGAATTTAAGACAATACCTGGATCTAGGAAGTAATAGAGGGGGGAAAAAGAAAGAGGTAAACTGCTACAGGGAGGTGGAGAGGAGACAGCTCAGCTGAGATCCTGTCTACATGACCTGTTCTTGAGAAATAGCCGCAACCCAAACTGAAGAGGGCCCACAAAAGAAGAATGACAGCCCAGTCCAGCTGGAGAAACTCCACTTGTGTCAAAAACCATGGTCTCTGCTCTCCTCAACATGCATTGAGCTCTTTCAAAGGAGCATTAATTTGTTGTGGTTTGGCTAAAACTTTACTGTACCTCCAGGCTCAGTCCCTTGGTATAAGCACGTGATGTTGTCTCTTGCAGGACCTTCCACGTTTGGAACGAATGCTGGATGGCTCGAGCGGACTTGCTACCAGAGTACAGCGGGTGGCAGGCACTGGATGCCACCTGCCAGGAAAAAAGCAAAGGTAAGATATCAAAGACGGGCTTGGGGGCATGGACAGGGGAGTGGAGCGGGGAGCAAATAAAGCAGTTCAATACTCCTCCCTCCCCCAACTTCCAATGGGAGGATGCAAAAGGCCAGGGACTCACCCTGTTGACTTTAAGCACTAAATCATCATTCATCTGTTTGGTTTGTGCAGCTTGTGTAGCTCTAAGACTCTGTCACAGCACTGCTTCCGAATGTCCTCCTAAACTAGATACTTCACCACTCCCAGTATAGGTCTAAACTAGGCATGGGTCTAGTTGGTAAAGCATCGGAAATCTTAACTGGGCTACATTTTCTCTTCAGGTCCATCCTTCTGTGGGCCAGCCCCTGTTCAAGCCATCAAGGAAGGGGACACAGAAGTTGATTATGATGTCTGCTACTTCTTTGCTGCCATCAATGCCAAGTGCCAGGTCTGGATACAAAAAGCAGATGACACCCTCAAGCCAGCTCTCGGTGGCACAAAGTACACTGGCAACAACATGAGCACCAAGAGTGTGGGCAGTGAACGCTGTGAGGATATCACACACAACTACAAGTATCCTGAAGGTACAGGGTAGGCAAGTGCCTAAGCACACTCCCTGCCAGTGTTACAAGTGAAGAGTGAAGGACTAGAGAGCAGAGCCATACCAGAGCACTAGGGTCATCCACTTCTCACTAATTTTCCTTCCTGAATGGCACACCACCTTACTCTTGCTGTCTACAGAAAGTCATACCCCAAATTTCATCCTGCTTAATTACATTAACCAGCTCTCTAGAAGGCCAAGCTTTTCTTCACCAGGCACTTTCCTGTTTGGAGAACCTTCTTTCCTGATTTCTGTTACCTTTATACTCTGTACATTCACCTCCCACTACCCCGTAATATATACAGATATCTTTCAGACTCCAGCTTTCTGAAAAGGACTGTTGTGCTCTCAGATATTGTCTAAATCCCTCCCTCAAAAAGTAGCTCCCCCTTCAGAATCTATTACTGAGTGCTGTTTCCCTGACCCAGCCCTACCATCTCATCTTAGCTTATGGCATGTTGTCTCCTTGGCTGCAGTCCATCACAAGAGAACATAGTCCTGTGCCCTAGCTACAGCTATAGTTAAAGAGGCAACTGCCTCTTTTACTCTGACAGATGTTAGCACCAAGGTGCTTTAAAAACTGTGACATCCAATGAATGTCCTGCCAGCTGAAATTCTCGAACTGCTCCAACCAGAAGCACAACAGGATATCTCTCTATACTCTTAGAAACAGTTATCTACACTACTACCAGGATAATTCAACAACATCCTTCCGATGGTGTCCTTAGAATACTAAAACATGTGCTCCCTTTTTTGTGACAGGTTCTCTTCAGGAAAAAGAAGTACTTGACAAAGCCTACAAAAAGATAAAGAAACTTGAGACAACCAGCAGCAGCAGCGAAACACAGTTTAGCTCCATTCCTACTGCCCTTGAAGAGCCAGTTAACCTTTTCATCCACCTCCAGTCAAAGAGTTCTCTGCTACTGGGACAAGATGTTCCACTTTCCATTGACGTGTTTAACCACAGTGGTGGAGAAAAGGCTGCTCACCTGGTAGTTGGGGCTCAGTCTCTGCATTATAATGGTGTGCCCGTTACCCAACTTTGGAAGGAAGATTTTCATTTTATCCTCAAAAGCAATGAAGGTAAGGACTCTACTGGATGCATGGCTTGAAAAGTATATCTAGTCCTCTCACTTCAGGAAAAATGCACTTAGCCATAAGTTTACATAAGTTGGCTGAATAGGTTGGTTGATTGTAGGTGATTGAAACAAAACACTTTGGCAACATCACCTTAGAGGTTTTGAATCTGCAAATCCAGTTGGGATCACTTTAAGTTTTTAAATGATGCAGCTTTTAGTACAATGTTGGGCACTAAACACTCCTAGGTGCCAGGCAGGCTATGACCAGACTATACTTATAATCTGCATTGTCATCTATATTTCACCACTCTCTATTCCAGCTTACAACCTGCAGGTCTTTGTGCCTTACTCACGGTACAGAAAAGAGTTGGGAGAGAACCATCTGCTTAGGCTGACTGCTGTGCTAAGAGACGAGGACTCCTTCTACATACACTTTGCACAGGAAGAGATCAGCATTTGTGATCCCCCTCTCACTATTGAGGTTAGATCAGTCTATTACTCTGTTATTGCAGTAGTGAGGAAACAGCTTTCATAGTCATAAGCAGCAAAAAAATTCTGCTGGGTTGAATGGCTGTCCTCATGCTGTCTTATTTCAAAGCACTGAGACATCAGTTTGGGAAAGGTGAGTTGTGCCACACTTGTATACAGTACTCCCACTTCTATCTTGTCTATGTGTGAGCATAAAGAAATCCCGATGAATCCCAACTCACTCACCAGTCTGGAAATCAGAGGCTGCAGAAGGAAACTACAGCAGAAGACTATAATTGAGAAAAAAGTAAGCTGGACTTTGCCTCTTCTGGCAACTGGCAGCTCAGGCTGAGACCTCTGGCACCAAAAAATCATTTATCTCCCTTTAATCGTAGAAGAATCTCTTTCCTTCTCTCAGTTTCAGCTCATTTCCTTCTTTCAACAGTTGCCAGAAAATATGGTACAATATCAGCCAAGCACAGCAAAGATCAGCCTCCTGAACCCTCTCACCGAACCCTTGGAGAAGTGTGTGATAGTGGTCACAGGGCGAGGGCTCATTTACAGACAAAGGAAGTACAGGTAAGTGCAAACTGATTGATCTAAGAACGGTAAATAGAAAGAGATACAATACAAGCTAGAGAAACCCTTGCACAGGAAAGGCTGTCCCCAAAAATATGCAGGCAACAATATGGCAGGAAGAGACTGCAACAGCACGAAAGCCCCAGGCATCTCGCCCTTTATTTACAGATAATATAGAAGATTTTCACACTGAAAAGGAAAAAAGCCAGGTAACAGAACTTTCAACAGATGCATAATACAAAAGTTGAAGCTAGTATGACACTTGTGAAAGCTTCAACCCCAAAGGCCTAGACAGCAGAAGGAAAGCCCCCTGCCAACAAAGAGAAGTACCACAAGACTTAGGCAGACATACACATTAATTAAGACAACAGTTATAGGTCACTGAAATGAGCTATGAAATTTAGACATTATTTGCTGTTAAGAAACCAATTGCTTTTTAGCTAGCCACTTGAACATCCGTAAGTGGGGTAAAACTATACTGTTTGTGACATACCTTTCCACCCATTACCCACTGTCAGCCATAAAGAGAGTCCCTGGGTACAACTGGGTACAATTTTAACAGTGTCTTCCCCTTCTCTTCTGAAGAATCAGGCAAACTTGACTTAGCCAAGAGTCATCCAAAAAGGCATGCTCTTCTTCACGTGAAAAAAACCCCCACATTTCTCTCAAGAAGCTGCATTAGGACAAAGTAACCTTAGATGCCTCCATGGGGAGTTCCAACACTTCTGTCATATCTCCCTCCCAAACTACCGTCAGATCACAATTACATTGTTGTATTTTAGATAACTGCTAGCCGCCTTCTATTTTTTTTTTCTTTCCCTTTTTTGGCAACACCACTTCTGTCTAGCAAATGCATCTCCTGGGCCCTGAGAACTAGAAATACACAGAGGTGCGCTTCCTGTATAATCCCTTCTTGCCTTTCAGGTTGGGCTCTGTGCAACCTAAAAGCATTCAACAGCTGCAAATCCCATTCACCCCCATCCAAGCAGGGCCCAGAAGACTCACTGCACATCTTACCTGCCTTCAACTCCAGAACCTGAAGAGCTACAAAACTGTCGACATTGCAGCTGCCTGATGCCCAACTTAGGACACATCCTGCTGTCCTGTTTACAAGAGTGGTAATGATCTGTGCCCTGATCTTAGGCAAGCATAGATGTTAACAGTTTAATTAAAGTTATATTTAAAATCATGTCTGACTTTGATTATTTGTACAAACTCAACTCTCTCCCATCTGCCACTATGCCCACTCTCCAGTTTTGCAATTTGAACCTTACTGTGACAAAGACGGGGTAAATGCCCAACAAGATGCTGCATTTCTCACCATGCATATGTGCTGAACCCACCAGTGCTTAGTCATTCTCCCTATCCATGGCAAAAAAAGGATATCCTAGAACTTTAAAGTGATGACAGATGTAGCATTTCTCTGGAGATACACTCTTATCCCCCTACAGATCCTTGATGTTGGTAAAGTAGTAAATAATATTTTCTACTGCATTCTGAGGAAATAGAAAAGAGAAAGATAGTTCACTCTTCTCTAAGGTTAGACAGGAAATAGCAGCAGTGCTGCATATTTTTTAATGGTTCATTGGGCTGCTTGCAAAAGAAGCAAGACCCTTTCCTTCTGTATATATCCTCTGCCACCTGAAAACAGATAAAGCCACTCATGCAAATCTAGCAATATTTTATTGTTCTTTGAACCCCATAGTAGTTGTAATGTCTGAAGAATGGGGCACATTCACAGCATTAAGATGCACCATCCCAGGAATCCAAGCAAAATGACACCTTCTGCAATGGCAAAGAGCAACTTCCTGGGAAAGTTTTACCAAGTGGCAGTAAAGTTCTCTCCTAAAAACATTGTTCTCATCATTCTCCCAGTAGTTGGAGAATAGCGAGATTCACTGGAAAAGCATATGCCAGAGCCAGTGGCAGCAACACATGTAGACACGGAAGAGCTAAAGTTGACCCTGTGTGAAGTTCTTGATTTTGTTCATGTTGTGATCTACTGCACCAGTTAGAAACTGCACCCAGCCTTCCTCTGATGGTGGACATACATGGCTTGTCCTGCAAAAGTGGAGGAAATTCATTAGGAAAGCCTCCTGGGTGTCTTATGCATCCAGACAACACATGGGTATTGTGAAGTGCTGAATTACCATAGCGTTAAAACAGGACTTCTATAGCCCCAGAGTGCTTTGAGCAAGTAAGAACCCACATCCATGTCTCTAGTCCCAAACCTTAACACGTATGTGTGCATCTTCAGTGGGAACCACTTTCATCCCTACCATCCTTTTCTTACTCCGATCCCTTTATGACTGGATTACATCATAATTATTCCAAAATGCCAGCATTTACTGTATAGAAATGAGTCATCTTCGACAGGAGGCAGAAAGATAACAACCTTCATAGCAGGAAACACACAGTTATAAAACTGTAACTCATACTCACTTTGTAATCTCTAAGACTTTCTTTAATACCGAGGCCAACTTAGCAGCCTAGAAAGAAACAAAAGAGAAATAAAGTGAGCCAAATATGGAAAAAAAGGGGACTCAGCAGTACTAGAAAAGAAAGGGGGGTGGCAGGAATGCCCACACAGCCAAGAATGAGTAAAACTGCCACAGATCGTGATGCAGAAGGAAGCTATCTATCGCTGACATGCTGGGGGTGTATCCCAACCTACTGCTGGGCTGGGAGAGGTGAAAATAAAGACAATATACATTAAATATACGTTAAAATGCTTTTTTCTTTAAAAAGATAAGCCTATTAGAAATTGGTAACTGGTATTAAGGCATGAAGTTACAAGTGACTGACTATAATGCAATTTAATATTAAGCAATACTTTCTTTTTTACCCCCAAAAAATCAAGCCACTGGCCAAAGGCATGAAACCAGAATTAAGAATAAAAAATCTCAGATATGAGAAGATAAGTACTTAATTTATGATGCAAGGGACCCCTGGAAGTCATCTAGTACAACCTCCTGCTCAAAGCTAGGCCTACCTCAAAGTTCAGTCAGGTTGCTCAGAGCCTTGCCCAGTCAAGTTTTGAGTATTGCCAAAGATCAAGATTCCACTGCTTCTCCGAGCAGCTTGTTTCAGTGCTTAACCATGCTCACTGTGAGAATTTTTAATTTGTATTTTTAATTTAGATAACTTTATTTAAGCAAGTCTACATTACCAAAGAAGAAAGTAGACATGCAGTACATCAGCAGCCTTAGACCTCACTTTCCTGAGGTACTGTCATTGGACGTCTCTATGGATTATAGTTCAGAGCCAAAGCTCAAGTGGCCATGCTCTTCCCTGAAGAAGTGAAGATGAGGAATGCATTTCCACCTGAAGGAAGCTAAGTGTGCAAGAACCAAAGGGGACTCTTCATCCCTAAGAACTTGTTACTGAGACAGTCACATAATCCCTCCAATTCAATTTCTTCCCCTTCTCTATAGCCAAGTGAGTAGACCCGCATGCAGGCTGCAGATACTTACATTGAGTCGCACAGCCAACTGGTTCATAGGTGGATACATGCTCAGTGCCAGCTCATCAACACTAGAAGAGAGGGGAGCAATGGAAGAAAGGTCCTAATAGCACAACTCATGGATCCTGTTCAAAGCCTACACCCACCCTGAATGTAAGTCAGGAACGGCAGTGCATGACAAGGAGACAGTGTCAGTCATACCAATGGGATGCTTCTCACTGCCTTCTCAGACATCTGTGTGCCACTCTCACCTTAGAGTGAGACATGGCCACAGCTCCACCCCAAGCTGCAAAATACGTTCCTCTCCTAACTGCACAACTCCCACCAGCCTATGCCATAATAGTCTTCCTACCACACGTGCTTCCACCACCTGCTCACAGCTTCAGTATCATAAAGGTTTTCCTAATCCATTCTCTAGACCTCGAGAAAGACAGGGACTGCTCTGGAGCAAAAAGGGGCACAGGGAGAGACCTGCTTACCTTGGACTGATCTCATTAGCAATGTCTGCAAGATCATCGAGCTGAGCGATCTGCTCTGGAGAATCAGCCTTGCCATAAGCCTTCACTACAGCCAAGACCTTCTTCAGGCAAGCTTTAGAAGCCTTCATTAATCCCATGCAGGAGCTAAGCAGCTTCCGGTCAGCTTCTGACCAATACGTATCTCTGTTGCCCCGAAAGCCCAGCTCCTCATCTTCCACGATGTCACTGTAGGGGTCTTGCCCTTCCACCAGAGCCTGAGAACACAGATGCACTGAAAACCCAGAGCCTAACATCAATTCCAGCAACACGCAGGAGGAAAGGGAAAACATAATTTAGAAATCATACAAATAGTTTATGGAGGAATCTCTCTCCAACCAGCATCTCAGTTGCCAGATTCTGTTAATCCTAGCAGGACTGGATTAAGAAAAACTAATCCCTCACTCCAATTCAACAGAGCAAACAGCAAGAACCTGACAAATAGTGCCATTCTTACACCAACCTAAACCACCCTGACGCCCCACCCCATCCCCCCCCAGCAATTCAGGACATGGCTTTATGGAAACCTTATATAAAGTAAACCAGGCTTGAGTTTAAAAACTCATTAAGATCCAGGCACAATACTGTAATCTAGTTCGTATCAGAACAAATTTAAATCAAAGCCTGTATATAAAACAGTCTCTGTGTTCCATCACTGAACCATTACTGCAATCCATCTCTGCAGGTTCCTCAAAGGCTTAGGGGCTTTCTTACATGTTCCATCTCCTCCAGAGCATCCTTGACCACACCTAGACATGCAGCCAGAGCTGACGCAACTGCTGCCTGGTTATCTGCAAAAGCAAAAGGATGAAAACTGTGGCACTGCACTGATTCAAATCAGCTTGCAACAACGTTCATCTAGGTTTGCGATCATTAGATCTTGAGATTATAGGATCAAACTCTTTGCAGAGCTCAGAGCTGCATTGTTGCCATGCAAAGAATCTGGCCTGGCTTCCAAGCTTATACATTTCAAAACCAGTCGCATTTTGAAGAGTGAGCCTTCATTGTACTAGCTAGAACGTCCCTTGCAAGGGCTATTGATATTCCAAGACAACATCTCCTAGTTCTGTTGTTCTGCATATACAATACTCACCTCGTGGCAGGTTGGACACTTGCTCACATGCCTCCCACACACCACCAGTTGATATAAGCTGTTCCTGAGACAAGCTGAAACAAAGCATAGCCCCCCAAAGTTAGACTCAGTAACACCACTCTGCTAGACTGTGTTTTTGTTTTCTGCACCAAAGATGCTACACACTAGTGGAAGTTCTGCTGGAAAGATATCACCAACCAGATTGTCACTAGTATCTTGTATCTGTGTAAAGCAAAAAGTGCTGGCTCCTACTGAGTTTAATTATCTGTTGGAACAAGAAGCAGGAGCCTCTTACAAAGGCCTCACAAGGTGCTTAGGCATATTATTTATCTTTCAGAACCTATGCAAATCAGAAGTCTGTATTAGAGATTGCTGACCTCTGCCTAAGGGCAGTGGTGTGTAATCCGTAAAGAGAGGAAGCATTCCATAGTGGTCCAATAACTAGATTTATAAAGTTGTGCAATCATTGCGGATGACACTTCACTCCAAGGGCAAAAACTGCCAAACAGTGTAAAAGCTACCCAGCACCTTCATGGGAACCCTGCTCCCAGCATCTTTCCTTGCCACAGACAGGATGAAAATCTATTCTCCATGTAGCGAAATGCACCTGACTCAGTCACTGGAACAAAAGGGTACTGTCAGGGCCTTGAGTGTATTCCACCCTCCTAGGAGTTTAGCTGGCTCAGTTGAAGAGTTTAGTTGGCTAAGTACAAGGTCAGCTCCTTTGCTGATAGGTATTGTGAAGAAAGATAGAAGTGAGGGCCAGCCCTTCCTTAGGAGGGGTTTTAACCCGAGGTTCTTTCACTGGGCCGTTACGCCTGCACCCAGTCTCATACCCCCTTGATTCTGACCTGGATCCTGACCCACTGATTTGACCTTCCTGCCTTGACCTCAGACCCAACTCATTGTAATGGACATGCTGGGCAATCACTGGATGGTGTCTGATGCTGGTTACTCTCTCTGGACCTGACCCTGATCCTGACTTGCTGGCCTGACTTTCCAGCTTGACCTCATCGCTATGGGCTTGTCTGATGATCTGGACTCTCAACTGAACCTCAGTACCCTCACCAGCACTGCTCTGCTCACTCAGATACTGAAGGATAGGGCCTTTGCTGATGAGGCCACTGCCTCTTCCTGCCTCCGAACAATGCTCTGCTTCTGCATTCCCCCTTCCCTTAGGAAGCAGTCTGCACTTGCTGCTTCCTAACAGCTGCTTTCCTAAAAAAACCCTTTTTTTTCCTTTTTTTCTGGAAAACTACTACCTCTCCAATGGAGCACTGAGAATTGTTTCTGTGAGTTGGATCATTCCTTCCACTACTTCAGTGGTAGCATCTCGTACCATTTTCCGAAGAGTAGTACCTGGTTGAGATTGAGAAAGAGCAAGAAGTTGCCAAAAAGTCAGCACCGACAGAAAGCAACACCTGAAGATGAACACACAGACTGCTCCGTTTGTGTGGATACACCGTATAAGTGAAGTTACAGGTATTTGGAAGGAAGCAACGTGCTTACCAGTTCCAAAAGGACTTTGGACAAGGATCTCAATGCTTTATAAATATGAATGCTCAATCAACTATACAACTTCCTACATTACCACTCTTTCACAGATGGAAATCTGCAGGAGTAGACACACAAGCAGTTCACTCATAAACATGTTGCAAGTCTACAGAATAGCTTATAATGGGACTATCTGCTCATGATAACTTGCTTTCCTGCAGATGCCAGATCTCATATTAGGCTCTGAAATACTGGGTTTCTTTATATAGTGGTGAAAGAACCACCACCCTATATAGTGGTGACTGCCCTGCTGTCACTATCTCACCTTGGCCCTTGGGGAGCCAGTAGTACACTGTGGCAACTGCAAGAATTGCATTTTGGACATCTTCACTCAGCTTCCGGCAATCCTGAAAATGGATAGGCAAAAGGATTAACCGTGAGTAGTGCATGGCTGCACTGCATTTAGAAAGTCTCACAAGCAATCACTTACGTTCAGATTGCTTTGAAAAAAGGGAAGCATAGTAATAGCCATCTTGCTTGGGAAACAAATACAGCACAACAAGATACAGTAAGCAAGCTGCATACATCATAAGCCATCTCATGATTTGGTGACAAAACACGCGCTGGTGTGGTGGTCATGCATCAGAGAGGAAGAAGTAGCTTAGATCATTATTCTGAACTGATGGGTTTTTTTTTCCTTCTCCAAACATAGGCGTGATAAACTTCTCTGAATTAACAGCAAAAATATTGTGTATTCTTTGTTAGATCTAAGGTCTGTATTGTCCAATATCCTGTCTCTATCAGCAACCAGCTGTAGATGTTAAAGAAAAAAAATGTAAGAATAGTTCTATTTGGTATGTCTTCCCACCTTACAGAAGTTAGTTCTCTGGGCAATTCTTGAATTGGGTTAATACACTCTACAATGCATAGCCCATACCGACATCCCTTGTTTGTGCTGAACCAAATGACTTTGTTTTAGTCAAGTGAACCAAGAGATACCTGAAACTTGTCACACACACTGCAATTCCACACTCTGTGGGGGCTTTCACTCACCTCTGCAGAAGTCAGTGGAGGCCTTGAGAATGCCAGACTCAGCTTTGTAGCCTCCTG
Source organism: Calonectris borealis (assembly GCF_964195595.1). Taxonomy (NCBI): domain Eukaryota; kingdom Metazoa; phylum Chordata; class Aves; order Procellariiformes; family Procellariidae; genus Calonectris; species Calonectris borealis. The sequence goes on along the minus strand of NC_134328.1, from coordinate 18,150,388 downwards.
TGACGTTACTTTGAATGTTTGATCTAGAAATGATTTGATGGGAGCAAAACAATAGAAAGTATCTTGGGTAAAAGATGAAAGAACAGAGCAGCTAAATGAGCAACATCTCTGATGCTACTTTGCCCTACTGCTTGATTACCAGTTCTTCCTTCGAGCAATACAAAGACATAAACTAAATCCCACTACAGAAAAAGAAAAATTCCATGGTGTATTTGTGCCATGCATGTTGCATGTGTCCCATAACTGCTTTTTTAAGATTTTTTTTACTTAGCTGGCAGTGATATCCACAACCACGTTTTGTATCCTGGTCCATGACACCTTCACCAGGATGTGCTGCTAGACTTTAACAGAGACCAAAAGCTTTAAATATCTAGTTGTGACAACTGTTCTATACTGGCCGCTGCTCTGCCAACGCCAGCGGCCTGGAGCGGAAGGCAAGTGCAAAAGCCCTGGCTGGAGACATGCCGGGGATCTTGCTTGCAAGTCAGAGCCCTGCCACGCACTGGCACCGCGGACACCCACCCGCCTGCGCCACAGCCCAAAGCGTCCGCCCTGGCCCGCCCCGGTCTAGCGCCGGTCCTGACCCAGCCCGGCGCCGGTCGACCCCGCATGCGGCCCGCTGCCAGCCCGCTCCTCCACCCGTACCTAGCGCGTCCCAGAAGCGCGGCAGCTCGAACGGCTCGCGGCCCTCGCCCGGTTCGCCCTCTGTAAAGGCAGAGAGAGACCTCAGGCAGCGAAGAATCGGCTCGGCTCGACCCAGCCCCCGCCCGGCCCCGGCGCCCACCTCGGACCCGTGCCAGCACCGCACGCAGCGCGCCGCGCAGGTCCCGCAGCGGCTCCCGAGCCTCCATGGCTGCGGGAGCGGCCACCGGCGCGTACGGCTCCGTCACGGCCGCCCATCGACCGATTGTGCGTCACATCCGGTTCCGGCTAACGGCAAACAGGACGCTGCCCCGCCCCGCCCGGCCCGGCCCCCGCGCCCCGCCCGGCCCCCACAGACAAGGTCCCCCGAGGAAGCAGCGACAGTTTATTAGCTACAGGGGCGGCAGCGAGCACCCGAGGAGCCGATGCGGCGTCCCCGGGGCAGGGGGCGGGATAAGAATGGGGGCAGGCACCCCACTACAGCGGCCGGCGGAGTTCCTCGAAGTTGAGCAGGTTGTTGGCCGTCTCGGACCAGGCTGCGTGGGTCGCACCGTCCATCTCGGAGGCGAGGCTGTTGGTGCTGTCCAGAGTGTGGTTTGTGCCCCCGATCACTGCATGGCACTCAGGGCACCTACTCCTCTCCATTGCCCCCCCACACTCCCCAATCACATAGATATGCCCGTTTCTGCACTTGAACCAGTGGCCACGGGGACAGCCAATAGCACTGACAATCTGCACCCGCTCAGCTTCAGAGATCCCCAGCCCCGACACAGGCAAGGCAGTACAGAGCCTCTCCAGGTCAGCCTTCACTGCAGCCTCATCCTCCTCCGTGAATTTCTTTGTCCCTTCCAGGGTCTCACGTGCACTGGCGATCTCTGCTGCAAGCGCTGGGGTGATCATCCCACTCGCACCTTTGCATCTTGTCAAGAGGCTCAGAAAATATGTCAGTCTCTGGATCTCAGACTGTAGGTCAGAGAGCTCCTGTCCTGTAAAACTGAGGCGTGGCTTATCCAGCCACTCCTGGACTTCATCCAGCCGCTTTCTCAGCCCTTTCCTCTCACTCGCATCAATTTTGCTCATAGAACTGGTTAGGTCTGCTACACGTTTGTAGAAGTTAAGCTGGTTCTCAATTAGTCCAATACTCTCTGTGGAGAGATCAGAAGCTTTTAGTTTACCTTCTAGCATGAGGTACTTAAGGGGTAGATTCCTCTGCAGAACAGTACTCCTTGCCAGTGCAGCCTGCAGTCTTTGTCTGCTAGACTCAATTTCCTGTGCTGGGCCTTGGATTTTCTCTTTCACCTTTTCTATCTCGTCTAGCCGCCTTTTCACAATGGTGCCATATCTCAAATTCTTTCTGATAGGTATCTGACAGATAGGGCATACCTTCAGCTTGATGACATCATCGTCTTCATCCATATAATGGTCAAGGCCTTGGGACTCAAAGACATGGCCACAGTCTTCAAGCTGTACAAATCGAGCGTCTGGGTCTTCCTCAAAGCCAAAAAAGATCTGGGTGAGGTCCTCACGGTTACAAACAAGGCACTTCTTTGGGCAGGGCTCTCCACACAATCCAATACAAGGATGACCACAGCACAGTAGCTTAGGACATGGTACATTGCAGCGAGGTCTATTGCATGGTTCAGAGCAAAGATTGGTACACCGGTAGTGCTGGCACTGCCACTCGCATAGCTCAGCACATGGAAAACAGTTCTCTCCACATTTCTTTTTACACCTACTGTGGATACAGCGGTTCTGACATTCCAGCTGACAGGGAGGGCATTCTGTAGTACAAGGCTGCTGACACTTGTGGGAGCAGACCAAGGAGCGCTTGCACGGGCTGTTACACGGCTTATGAAATCTTCCTTCAAAGCAGGTATGACAGGAACCTGAGCATGCATGACCACACTCCAGTGTGACAGAACACTTAGTCGTACATTCCACAGGCTTCTCATGTTTCATCTCCTCAGTGATCCAGCATTTAACTTGCTGGTTGTGACCACATTTCAGCGTAACTGTGACCACTTCAGGACACCGCTTAGTGCATTCCTGTCCACAGAATTTGTTGCATGTGTGCCCACAGTTCAATTTTTTCTGGCAAGGTTCTTGGCAAAGAAATTCACTGTCTGGAGTGGAACATGGCATCATCTGCAGGTGACCACACTTAAAAATAGTTTTCTCTACTATCACCATGCATGGTCCACAGGGCTCACAACATGACTGTGGACAGCGGTGCCCATCTGCACAAAGCACCTTTTGACAAGGTTTTAGACACTGATACTCTTTGTGCTGTGTGTCATATGGGTGACATGCCCTTGTGCAAACATGTCCGCAACTCAACCTAAATTCACAGGGACGAGTACAGCCTCCTTCTGGGACTTTGTTGAAGTCTGCTGCTGTAGATACCAGTGTCTTGGTTTCAGGGTGGTTTTGACAGCAAAGCACCAATGAGCGGCCAATGTAACCTTTCTCCCGAAGGGTGTGAATGATCTTGCTCCAGAGATGAACCTTACCAAGCATTCTCATATTTCCAATACAATACAGCCCTTTCTTAGCTCTGGATAATGCTACGCATATCCGATTAGGGATCTGTAAGAAGCCAGTTCTCTCCTCTTTGTTGCTCCGCACGAGTGACAGCAGAATAATATCATTCTCCTCCCCCTGGTACTTATCTACTACGTGAACCTTCACACCTGCAAAGGTCTTGGCTGGCATGAGCTTACGCAGACAGAAAAGCTGTCCAGTGTAAGTAGTGAGAATGGTGATCTGAGAAGGTAGATAATCCTGACACAAGAAGTATTTGCACAGTTCCACTACAAACTGGGCCTCATGTGGGTTCTGGTGGCTTTTCCCTTCCTGGATCTCTTGCTCAGGAAAGTCATGTTCCACAAAGAAGAGGTTAGATAAGACCCCCTGAAACAAGAGAAAGGGATGTCAGAAACAGAATTCTAGCTTCTGTCACTGCAGCCTGTTTCCATGTCTCCAATTATCCACTGACGGGAGGACACTTAAGGAGAGGACTACAGTATGCAGTTACTGCACACTTAGGCAATTGCCTTTTAGATATCCATACTGTATTCATCAGATAGGAATTTAAGCTTATTAATCACATTTCAGCTTATTAATGACATTTCAGTATCCTAATATGAAATCAGTTTCTGTGGATGATTTTATTCCCCATATTTTCAGAGTTGTTACTACTGTACCTTTTCAGGTTATAGAAAAGAGAAGATTAAGTGCCAGTAACATTTCTCAAAGCATCATAATTCTGTTCACATTCGTGGTGTGAACAATGTCTTGTTTTGGCCATGTGGGAAAAGGATAGTAAGTTACCACTGCACAGGGCTTAGCACTTGCCTAAAACTGCCTAACAAAAAACATGCCTTCTCTGTTACAGCAGTAAAAACATAAAGAAGCAAGGAGGATTGCTTTTCCACCAGGAAAACTAGGAACACTAGGGACTCCAGTAGTCACTTACCAGTTCCAGGGGTGTAGAGTTGTCTGCTCACCTGTTCAAAAATTCCATTTGCCTTGAGTTAGCAGGGAGCTTTATTTTTTGCCCAGTAACTGGAATTCCTCTACCCTTAAGAAATTCTTGGGCCACATGCCAAAACCCAGAGACTGTTTTTATCAGGAAAGAACAGTTTTTGTAGATCAAACACAGATCTCTGGTTTTCCAAGGTGTCCATAGTGTCCACTGCTGTACAATTTAATTCAGTGATCACCTATGTTGGTTATTGTACTAGATAGGAAGATTCAATTTTGATGCCTTTTGGTACCTCAAGTTTGTTTTAAGGCCAGATGGAACCATAAGATTCTCCAGAATAGCTTCTCATAGGAGAAATGGGGTAAAATTCTGTGGTCTCCTAAGTTGTTGTGTATTTTGGGTGAGGTTTTTGTTGTTGGTTGGTTTTTTTTGTTTGGTTGGGTTTTGGGGGTTTTTTTGTTTGTGGTTTTTTTTTTTTTTTCCTTTGTTTAACTAAAGCATTTTCTACAAAGTACTTGATCTGGATTTCAAGATACCAAAAGAGGACCTGCCACTTTCCCAGATAGCTTAATTCTAGTAATTAAATCATCTTCAGTATTAGTCTTCTCTTGTCTGGCTTCAGCATTCTGCTATAGTTTTCAGTAGGCTTTCCTCTTCCAGTTAAAGAGCTTTTAGCTAATTAGTACTGTCTTTTCATGAAGAGAGATTTACATAGGCTAAGCTACTGTAATCCTCTTTCTGTAGCTACCTCCAATTATTTCTCCATGGGTATTCAGTACCTTGTGTTTCAGGGATCCAAGGCCTAGCTCTGATACAGCATAGCAGCGTAACCTTGGCTCAGACTTCTGGGGAAATAGTTAAGCTGTGACAGAGAGCTGCAAACAAGTCTGCAGAACAGGGCTATGCAAGATAAGGTAAAATTACAGACAGAGATATGATTGTTAATAGTTCAAAGATCCAAGAAAAGCACCAACATGGAGAGATACGAAATCCTAATTAGGATGGGGAAATACAAATCAGAAAACAGGGAGTTAGTGTTACTTAGTAACATTAAGGAAGAAGCAGAGGCTGACGCTTCTTCTGACTGATACCTGCCTGACTATATTAAAGACTCTTCAAGTGTCTTATGGTGTGGCAAGCGTACTAATGCTTACAACTTATTAAATTCTAGCTGTTTATTGTGCATGTTAGCCAATAAGTGATTGCTTTACACTTTTAAACTGAATAGACCTCGTTGGCAATGTTGTGTATTGGTAAAATGCCCAAATAGAGAACCCAAGGAAGGAGGGTTCCAGTAATCAAGTCACCTGTCTTACGTTGGGAGTTTCACATATTATGCTTTAATTCTCTCATTTAAGATTTATTCCTAGCTTTCAGTGTCCTACAATTCTTTTGGTCCATCTTCTATTTTTCACTGTTCTTTTAAAGTCATCAGTACTGGATCCATTTCCCGTGTCCACCATCACTAATGCCAGAAGAACTACAAATTACTTGCCTAATTCTGTATCACACATTTCCTTGATTCAGGTATAAATTTCAATAACTGAACTTGATCTAAGAACTTGAAATCCTTGAACACTATATTTTACAGAAACCCATTTTAGCCAGTAACAGGGGACAAAAGCAATTACTCGGATTGCTGAAAACTCACTTTTATGTTCTCATACTTCAGGACAGAGGGATGGTTCTCCAGCTCCTGGTATATATGAGGACTGAGAAGCTGGGCAATTTCAGGACGCATGCGGTGCTGAAAAACAAAGCAGCTTTATCAGTCTTGAGGAAGGAGCACCATATTTCCCTGCTAATATTCTGTTATCCACTGTACAGACTGTGGCTGAATACAAGACAAGGATGACTTTCCAGTAAGAGTCAGGAAGGGAGCACCTCCCAATCCCCACCCTCTCCATGGCTGCCACCACCAGCAATTACAGGGGGAGTAGTAGCAGAGTATCTTCAAGAAAATCATTTGGCAAGGTTGTTGTAATAAGAACGTTGGTTTCAGTGCAAGTCTAAGAACACTATTCTAGATAACAAAAGCAGCACCTCACCCTAACCACTACATGAGCTCTTCTAGGTAGTTTTAATACAGGACTGCAGGGGGTAGAATTAACTTCTCCAGGCACGAAGATAGATGATTATAGCAATTTAGCAGGAAGCAGCCTGAGAAGACTTGTGCTGCCAGTCTCCAGAGTTCTGGAAGTTTCAGATGCCACAATAAGCCATGTTCATTGCACTAAAACATGTGGGAACCACAGTGCTGCGGACGACATCACTGAATAATTGGAAATATATTGGAACACCATTTGTGGCAGTTTAACAACTCTTACCATTCTTCTTGGGAATTAAATAACATTCTTTTCTTTTAGGCTGCTCAGAGAGTAGAAATATAAACTTAAGTGTACTACAAACTTAAAACAAATGCCATGGAGTTTTTTATAGCTCTTTCTCACTTGATATTTCAGACAGACAAAGGGGAAATCGACTTTCACCAGCCGTTCAAAGAGAGAGACTTCCAGATTGAAGTTCTTGGCCAGGTCATATACATTTGCACTAGGCCGCAGCTGAAAGAGAAGGGATAGGAGGTCCACGTTTTAGCATTTTTCCCATGTATTAGTAAGATTTTTCACTCATCTCTTTTTCTGTCACTAGTTCCCCATAGAAAGCCCAGAGACTGGAATCTTGCAGAAGTGCTAAATATTAAAGTTAGGTATAGTCACAACTGAAGAGGATACAAGCACGTGTAAAATCATATCAGTTAAACTAAAAGACAAGTCCCACAGGAGCTCTACTGCAAAACTACAGGAGACAGGACCTGTGGTATCTGTGGAAGCTGGGGAGCAGTAAGTCTTGGCAACCTTTCACATACAGTGTTTGGTTAAAAGGTTCTAGTTCATTTGCACAACAGTTAGAGGCATTAGTCATGGATGTTACCTGCTGGTGATCTCCAATGAGGATGAGATGCTGGCAAGCTTTACTCAGAGTAGTAATGGTGTGAGCCTCAAGCACCTCTGCTGCCTCTTCTACAATGACAATTCGCGGCTCTACTTTTTGCAAGATCTGACGGTATTTGGCAGCACCTGAGCAAGGAGAGAAGATAAACCTTAGCAGAATATAATTACATGCAGGCAGTATGACAAGAGTTTTCAGGAAGGGGAGTAGGCTGTGTCCCAGAAAAGACTGGTGTTCTTCCCAAGATTCCCCATTTCAAGACTCAGTTTTTTGAACTCTAAAACAGCACCATACCAAGGATGCTTTCTGTATGAAGAGTTATTAAGGAAGGCAGGTGGAGATTAGAATCCTATGCCTGCCTTGGCCCTTTCCCGACACTCTCTTCAGATGCAAGACACCTCAATACGTTGATCAACCCACATAAACAAACCTCAAACTGTCTCTCCAAACGGTCATATTACAATGACCTTTACACTATCATCACCAGGAAGGTGATGTGGGGATAGCAGTGCAGATATTAACTGTGCTTTTCTCAGGCACAAGAAGTGGAACATTTCTATTAGAAGAATTCTGCTCGAGATGGAAGGAATCAAGAGTGCACAGAAACTGCTCATGCAGTTAACTGACAACTCGCACAACAGCCACATTTGCAAAGGGAGGCAGAGATTAAGAAGGCTGCAGACTAATGCAGAGTCTGACCCAGGCTGTCAAGCAGCACATGATACTAATCTTTTGGCAACAAGGTCCTTTAACCATTACTGGATGCAGTGCAATACTGGTTTGCTTCCCAACTGCCATGTACCTGTAGTTGTCATCCCCACCACCTGGGCCTCCTTGAGAATGCAGAGATCTTCCTGCAGCCTCAGTTCTGTCAGCCTTTCTGCTGCTGCCCGATACTGCTGTTCATGCTGCAGAATCCTCCGTCGAATAAACCCCTGATAGGTCTGCAGCCAAAGCCTGAGGAGAAAATGCCATTATCACACACAGCAAGGAGAGCAGGATAGTGATACAGAACTTCTGAGTGGATTCAGTTCAAAACTTCCTCTGTGTCTCTTGGGCAAGAGATTATTAGCATCTGTACTTAGTCCTGAACACACACAGTGGAGGAGACAGCACTGCCCGTGCAATACAGGGAAGGTAAGAACAAGCATGTTCACATAAGGAGCTGAACAGATATAGACAGAAACATGGTGGCTTGACAGAAAAAGTTTGCAAACTGGAACAGTCCTAGGAAACATTTGCCTGATAGACCCTGCAAAATAGCTTTGTCACCTGTAAAGCCTCCAGCGGGAGCTCAGGTCAAGTTGCCACAGATCCTGAATAGCCTTGGCCTCTAACTCTGTCATTGCACTCAGTTTACGGAGCTCAACCTTCATCTTCTGTTTCATTTTCTTCCTCTGGGCAGCAGTTATCTGCAGAAAAAAAAGCTCCCCAGTAAGCAGTTACAGCACAAAGATTCTTCTGTATTAGCACCCCCATGTTATTCTTTACACAGTCAAGCAGAGCCAGAACATGCTTGTGCATGCAGTTACCTCCCACTGCATAGTCCTCTGTTGTAGTTGGGCTGTTCCTTCTTCCTGGTCCTCCAGCTTCATAGCCAACAGCACGCTGGCTAGTTCATGAACAGCTCTGTGCTCTTCCTCCTTCCTTCTCTGAGGCTTTGCTGCCTCTTCATCCTCAATCACTCTGTCAGCTTGAATCAGGTCAGCCTCCTCTGGGATCTCCAAAAGCTCTTCTTCTGCTTCACCTTCCCACTCCTCCACTCTCTCCTGCTGACCACCTGTGAGAGTCAGCAGTCACATGCAGTAAGCCACAGCACTCTAGCAGAATCACAGTGCAGCAGTCAGATCACTATGTGGAAATTAAGATTAATCTTCTTTCCACTACCTTACAGTATCATGCATCTCTCAGTGTCTGTTAAGTAGCAGTGTCTTTTCTGACACACATGCACTGCTTAGGCAAACACACCTGTAGAGAATGAGAAGGGGTTTTTTGTCTGCTTGGTGGTTTTGGTTTTTTTTGGGTTGTTTTTCGGTTTTTTGTTTGTTTGTTTGTTTTACCTGGATTCTCAGCCCCTATGTTCTCTGCAGCATTCTGGGTGAAGACAGTTACACCAAGGCCCAGCCACTCCAGAATCATTGAGTGTTGTGAAGCACTGTAGTAAAACTCCTCATCATCCTAATATACGGAAAGTCAAATCAGCCAGGCCTATTGCACTTCAGAGTCTTAGGATGATGCCAAAACAGCACCTTGCAACAGCAGCAGGCAACTAGGACAAGTCCCCTGAGAGACCTCCAGAGCTAGAAAGTCTGAGCAGCCTCAGATCTTCAGAAAGAGCATCCCCCCTCCCCTCTAATTTAAGAGGCTTTCATTTGGGCACTTGTATTTTTATGCTGATAAAGATAACTTAGAATCTCCGTGGTTTAAAGGAGCAAAATTTAAAGCCCCTGCCTGCCCCGCCCAGTCTAGACTACTGTCACTTGGCATAGCTTGCTATTCACTTCCTCACTTTCCTAGTAGCCAAGTGATGCTAAAAAGAAGTGTGCTTGGGAAACCTCAGACTCATTAGCAGAAAGGGTAGTAAGCATACATTGGTACTGCTTGACCTCTCTTACCAGACCATTCATCAGACTATCCCAGTGCTGGGGCGCAATGCATGCTTTCAAGTGGCGCTCATGCAGAACTCCGTATGTTGTGCATTCTAAGTGCTTCACTCCTTCATGGAGCTCCTGCTCAGCCTGTTTCATCTCACTGGTTATCTACTCATAACAAAGAGAAGGGAGGCATCATCATACTCAGAGAAACAAAGTTCAGAAACAGCAGGACAAGAAACTGGTAAAGTGAACAAGGACAGAAGAATTAAGAGGCTGACTTCAGTGTAAGACAAAGTGAAAGAACTGGTGTGGAGAAAGTTTAGTTAGCTCCTCCAATGCACAGGCAACCCAGTCCCATCATCTCCAGTGAAGTCTGCACGTACATTCACATAGGCTCTGCGGAGATGCATTGGCAAGTTGTATCGGAATTCATACTTCTTCCTCAGCTCCCTCAAAGTGAATTGCTTCAGGACCTCACTGCTACTTCTGCCCCCAACACGCACCATCCCATGTTTTTGGAATGTGTATATTCCTGGGAATGAAAGATAAATATTAGTACTAAAGAGGCAAGCTCTGTTTTCTGCAGGAGGACAAGGGGTAGGGAGAACACCCTTTGTCTGCAAATGCTACACTGGATTGGTCCGAGTGAAGTTTTCTTACTGTGTATCAACGGGGCTAGAGTCACTAGAAAAAGCCAAAAGGGCAGGTCATCATGCCAGAAGATGGGCAGAGTAAAAGTTATACTATAATTTCTACCTGGACCCTTCATCATACTTGTCAGGTACTCTTACCTTCTAAGAACTGATCCAGTGCGTGGTTAGTGTAGCAGACTATAAGGATGGGAGACTTCTGGACAGTGCTTTGCCACACATGCTTATTGGTCAAGAGAGCCTGAACAATTTTCAAACCCACGTAAGTCTTCCCTGCAAAACAAGCTCAGAATCAGAAAAGGGTAATCCACCGTCTACGGAGTGCCTTGAAACACAGGAATCCTCAAAACCAGATACAAGACTTCCTTCTAGGCTGCAAATCTGGTCTGTGCCAAGAGAAATGACCCCAGAGGTAACTAGTTTACAAAATGTAAACAAAGTAGCATGACACTGTTTTTCTGGCCTGCAGTTGAGCAAGGCCATGCTCTGCAAGAATGTTGTCTTTTGGTTAATACACTGGACCTGGACCCAGGGTTTCCTCTGCCACTGCGTCCCCCAGCCCACTCTGATACTGGCTTCACACACGACATTTGGCTGCACATGAAACATCCACATACTAGTGATATACAAGCAGTGGTGCTTGTTGAGTTCAGGTACCATTTCAAACAATTGCAGCTAATCTTGTAATGCTTTATTCACACAGAGGATCATGGCTGAACACTCCCAATGTTCTAACATACTATGAAGACAACAACTATCGCACAGCAAGAGGTACCATGTTATCAAAGATGGTTGAAAATTTTCTCCCCCCAATACACAAGCAGAGCCAACAGTGCAGTTGCTGTCTACTTGCAACTAGGTCAGCAATGCGTAAGATCAGATATGGGTATTTGAGGATGTTTTAGCCTTCTCCACACCTCACGCTAAATTAGGCATGGGACTAAAGCTTTGGAGACAATACAGCTGGCTTTCTCTGAAGTTAATCTCCCTAAATGGGGAAGTCAAGAGCTCCTTAAATGACAGAGACTTAAATGTTTCTCACCAGTCCCAGGAGGTCCTTGGATAATAGCCAGCTCCTTGGTGAGTGCAAGACTCAATGCCTGCATCTGAGACTCATCTAATCTTAAGGCTTCCGTTGAAGGCCACTGCTTGGGATCTAGAACATGGACACTTTGCCAACTCAAACCATCAGGGTACATCCCTTCATCTGACAGGGGATCTTCCATCAAGGGTGCAAAGTTGTAGGCAGTATCCATTGTCAGGTATGTTGGCTTCTTCACCTGTGCATCACATTCCACAATGTACTTCTGGAATGGGATATCTTCTTCATGGATTTCCTGTAACCCTTCTAACACATGCCGATAAGCCTCAAAGTAGGCAGTTGTCTCTACCATGAGGAAGGAGTCTGAGGGCTGAACCTCTGCCAGCAGTGCCTGGCTCTGTGCATTAAAACATAGCTGCACAATCCCGTGGGCAAGATCTGCATGATCACGACTAGAAACAGTGGCAAAAAGGCATGTTTCAAAGTGATCTTTAGACATGCAGATCAGGGATCCGTATAGCAACCGTTTGGAATTCTGCCATCGTACAAACTTCAATGGTTTTATGTCAAATTGGACCTTGTAAACAATACCGGTTGAGGAACAGAGCGGGGTAATAATCCGTGTGTTAAAGTAGATCCTGATATCATCGAATTTTTTCTTTCTCAAACCTGTGTCCTCAAAGCTCTGCAAAAGCTCCAAGATACCTTCCCTTAAAGGCCTTACAAAGTCTTCTCTCAAAAGACGGAAATGGGTGTCAAGATAAATGCTGGTGCTCTCATATCTTCCAGAAACAATATTGGGACGTAGAAAGGGTCTCTCATCACGGTGTACCTCATTATATGTCAGATAAATGGTCATTGTACGGTAAGTTTCTTCTTGACCATCAGTCCGAGGCTGGATAAGAGTATAGTTATCAGCCCTCAGTGTGCCCTCACGTCTCTTCTCCTGCAGATGCTGCACAAGCATCTGGACTTTATTTAGATTCTTCTCTGTTTCTTCTGTGATAACCACACCAGAAGCTCTCAGGGCATTTATTGATGCTGGCAAGACTGTCAAGAGAACAGAGATTTTCTGCACAGAGCTGGCTGGGAAAACACTGATCATGTCCTGAAGAAGTGAAATGATGTTGCTAATATGCACAGGGTACTGATGACATACAGCAGGGACTGCTTCTGTTACCATGTCAGACACATACTGTGGCAGACAGATCTTGAGAAAGTTGGACTCCTTCACCATTCCAAGAAGCTGTTGGACACTCTGTCTATCCATTCGGGAACTGCATGCTTTTCGAAGCACCTGGCAAACAAGCTGAAGGAAATTGGGTTTCATAGCCGTTTGGGAAAGAAGTTCCTTCAAACCTGAACTGGAAGCAAGTGTGATGACAACTTCTGAAGGGTCTTTCTGGAGGAGATTTTCTAGGAATTTATAGCCAATCCTTTTGACTTGCTGAGGCTGCTCACTGAGCTGGGCACCATCTGGGGTAGGGTTCCGGTAGAAATGAGGATTCTCCCGAGGTTGCATCCTCCTTCCCCTACCTTCATTTTCCTGCCCATTCCTCAGCCCTCTAGCTCCTTCCTGAGCTTGTCCACCTTGATACCTCCTTCCCCTACCCTCATTTTCTTTCTCATTCCAGGGTCCTCTGGCCCTCTCATGTGCTTGTCCACCTTGATGCCTCATTCTCCTTCCCTCATTCTCCTGTTCATTCCAGTGTCCTGTGGCTCCACTGTTGGCCTGTCCACCTTGATTTCTTGGTTTGTTCTTGCTTGATTGAGGAAACCTCCAAATCCAACCACCAAATCTCTCCTCTCTTTGCTCAGGTAGAAGAGTATAATTACTGGCTTGGGGTCCTTCCCTTAACTGAGCTGCCTGGCCTGACACATTATTTGTTCTGGTTTTGCCTCTTCGTATAAAGCCAGTATCCCAATGATCTGCATGCCCTTAAAAAAAAAAGGCACTCCTTAATTATAAATCAACCACATTAACCTGCCTCCCAACACAAATGCATGAGCATTTTGGCTTGATAATCAGCATATTTTGGACATTTGGCATCAAGTTAGAAAACTATCATTATATTTGCACCCACACTTTCAAACTAGTCTGTCCTTTGTACCCCTTTTTCTAACTGCTAAAAAGAGCTCCATGTCTAGAGCTCACTTAAGCTGTTAAACCATGAAGACACTAAAAAAATTAACCCTTTTCCACAGAACAGAAAGCAGAATTAAGAAAGGCCAAAGATGAAGTTTCTTGCACAGGACAGGATTTCCTTGGGAGTTAGCCGTCATTAAAATAACGACAAAGGCAGCAGCAGCTGACTTTGACTGACTGTATATAGCATAGTTAAAACATAGACCTTCCGGACAAAGTCTGGCCTCTCAGAGTGGCAGGGGGCATACCTCATACAGCTTTTGTCACACTCTCAACAGAATACTTAGGGAAGCAGTGAATACTAGCAGAAACAGTTCACAAAGAGATTGCTGCAGTGCATCATCACCTCACGGACCCAACCAGACTCTGGGGGCAAATAAGGAAATGCTGGAATTTAGGTTTGAGAGAAAATTTCACTATACACAGAAAGGGAAGGAGCAGATCCCCCCTGTACCAGCACCATCCCCAAGCCTTCCACAGCGTTCTGCCCTGCATTCACCGGGCGACCCTCACCTCTCCCTCCTGCTCGGGGCTGCCGGGAGCAATGCTCCTGCCCAGCATCCTCCATCGCTCGGCCCACTGATTCCTCTGCGGGGCGTCGCAGCTCTCCGGGACGAGGACACCGTTCAGCGCTGGCGGCTGCACCGCTCCTGCACCCGAACACAGGCGCCGTCGTGCTCGGCACTGCTGCGCTCCCGGCCCGGCCCGGGAGCCGCCGAACAAAGTTTCGCTTTCCAGTTCCCCGCAAGGCCCGCCCCGCCGCCCCCACCCTGCCCGCTCCCAGCGGGCAGCGACCCCCGCCCTCCCCCGCGCCCGGGCCCGGGCCCGGGCCGCTCCCAGCGGGCAGCGACCCCCGCCCTCCCCCGCGCCGGGGCCCGGGCCGCTCCCAGCGGGCAGCGACCCCCGCCCTCCCCCGCGCCGGGGCCCGGGCCGCTCCCAGCGGGCAGCGACCCCCGCCCTCCCCCGCGCCGGGGCCCGGGCCGCTCCCAGCGGGCAGCGACCCCCGCCCTCCCCCGCGCCGGGGCCCGGGCCGCTCCCAGCGGGCAGCGACCCCCGCCCTCCCCCGCGCCGGGGCCCGGGCCGCTCCCAGCGGGCAGCGACCCCCGCCCTCCCCCGCGCCGGGGCCCGGGCCGCTCCCAGCGGGCAGCGACCCCCGCCCTCCCCCGCGCCCGGGCCCGGGCCGCTCCCAGCGGGCAGCGACCCCCGCCCTCCCCCGCGCCGGGGCCCGGGCCGCTCCCAGCGGGCAGCGACCCCCGCCCTCCCCCGCGCCCGGGCCCGGGCCGCTCCCAGCGGGCAGCGACCCCCGCCCTCCCCCGCGCCCGGGCCCGGGCCGCTCCCAGCGGGCAGCGACCCCCGCCCTCCCCCGCGCCCGGGCCCGGGCCGCTCCCAGCGGGCAGCGACCCCCGCCCTCCCCCGCGCCCGGGCCCGGGCCGCTCCCAGCGGGCAGCGACCCCCGCCCTCCCCCGCGCCCGGGCCCGGGCCGCTCCCAGCGGGCAGCGACCCCCGCCCTGCCCCAGCGGGCAGACGCCCCCCGCCCTGCCCCGGTACCGGTCGTCACCGGCGGGTAGCGTCACCGGCACAGAGCCCGTCCTCCTTTCTCCGGTACCAGCAGCCCCCGTGGGAGGAGCGCCCCCACCCAGTGCCGCTGCTTTCGGTTTCCTTTCCGCCCGGCGGGGCGGGGGCAGCCGTCGCCCCACCCACAAGCGCGGGCCCGGGCCGGCTTCGCGCACGCACGGCCGCCGGCTCACGTGGTGGCGCGCGGTTCCGGGGCGGAGCTGTGGGCGTGCGGCCATGCTGCAGAGCCTGGGCCTGGTGGGCACTATTGCAGAGGGAGACGTGGGGCCCGAGGACCCTGAGTCTGCGGGCTCCGAGGATGAGGAGGTGGGGCTGGACAGGATCTATTGCCTGGGTCGTGGGTGGACCGGGCTGGTGCGGGGGCCGCGCCGAGTTGGACCGGGCCGGGGCCGGCCCAGGTTGCATTGGGCCGGGTCGGATCGCGCTGGGCCGGGGCCGAGGTCGGCGCGGTCCGGTTCGACCGTCCCGCGGTCGGTACTCATTGGTGTTACCACAGGAGCTGCGCCGGGCGGCGGGCCCCAGACGGCGGGGCCCCACAGGCGGGGACTTCAGTGCCGCCTTCGTCTTCGGGGAGGCAGAGGCCGGCGGGGAAGGTACCTGGGCGGCGGCACTGCGCCAGCTCCGCGGCAAGGTGAGGTTTGGGGCCGGGACTGGGGCTGCAGTGCCTGAGGCCACAGTGCTCCACACTCTCCCAGGCTCCTCTTACAGCTCCTCTTTTGTGATTTCCTGCCTAGAGAGCAGCTACGACGCTGGATGAGAAGATTGAGAAAGTGAGACAGAAAAGGAAGTTCCAGGTCAGGGCCTTTCTCTCGTTGCTGAAAAGACTGGAATGGGTTTGGCCCTCTACTGCATCCCCTCCAGAGGCACAAATTCTGAAAGCATCCTGAGCTGCAACGCTCAAGCCGCAGCTCGTCACCTCGACTGGGTTTGCAGCCACAGCTGATGTGTTGCTGAACTGATGAGAATGCAGAATTGTTAATGCTTAAGGTTATGCGAAACCATGTATCTGTGACTGGGCTCATAATAACAACAAACAAAAGCTACAAAGGATTGAAGTTTCTTTTTTATCCTTTCTTTTTAAACTTCTTTTAAAAATCTTTTTTTTAGGAAAGAGAAGCTAAACAGGCAGAAGTGAGAGATGAAGATGTGGAGACTGAGGATAATCAAACTAAAAAGAGGGAGTATGAGGATTTCAGTAGGAACGAAGAAGAAGATGTGGAGTCTCAGTATTCATTGGATGATGAAACTATCTTCACAAAAGCAGGTATTAGCAGTACATAGAGAGATGGTCAGGAACAAGAATCTGACAGAGTGTTGGTTCAGTGGAGAAAAGTCTGTAGTGAAGCCTTGCTGGGAGTGGGCAAGAACCTCTTATTTTTTCTTGTCTTCCTTCTGCGACATTCCTTCTGATTTTGGTCATGCTTATTTTGAGTGGTAGCCATAGTGCTTTAATTGAACTCGTCCCTGAGGAACAGTATTTGCTTGGCATTTTACTCTATTGCATGCCTGTACTTGTTTTTGAGGCTTGTCCCTCAATAACTCATTCAGAGCAAAAATATGAGATAAAGGTAGTCACCCTATCCTGTTATGTGTTTAGATGTGCTTGTTAATTCCTGTCACATTTCTCTTTCTCTGCAGATACGGTCAAAGTGAAGGAACAGAGGAGATCGAAAAAGGGAGAAATGGTAAGTATTGGACAGAATGACACTAGGTCATTCTCCAGCATTTCTCCTGGAGGAATTTGACTTTAGTTAACAAACTGTAGCTCGAAAAACAGCCCAGAGCCCTTTGATAACATGTTGTGTTGCTGCCTGTGTTGTTCCAGTTTTGTTGTTGTTGCTGTTTCTAGGAAGCAGACAGATTTTTTGAAGATGCCTCTCAATATGATGATAACTTGTCATTCCAGGACATGAATCTTTCACGACCTTTGCTAAAGGTATTTACCTAGCTTAGTTATTACATCTGTTACTCTGAAGAATGTTGTACAGCCTCCCCTCCACCAACCAGAACTATCAAATTCCTCTTCACTTTGCAGCCTGTCTGAAAAGGAAACGATGTGGGAGCTAGTGTGATAGTCCTTTAGGAGCTGTTATTCCCAAATAATGGAAACCATTCTTTGATTTGCAATATGTCAACACTATCTTGAGTGAGACTTGTCACAGAATCGCAGAATGGTTGAGGTTGGAAGGGACTCTGCAGGTCATCTTGTCCAACCCCCCTGCTCAAGCAGGGCCACCTAGAGCTGGTTGCCCAGGAGCACGTCCAGACAGCTTTTGAGTATCTCCAAGGATGGAGACTCCGCAGCCTCTCTGGGCAACCTGTGCCAGTGCTCGGTGGTGGCCCTCACAGCGAACAAGTATTCCCTGGTGTTCACAGGGAACCTCCTGTGTTTCAGTTTGTGCCCATTGCCTCTGGTCCTGTCACTGGGCACCACTGAAAAGAGCCTGGCTTCATCCTCTTTTCACCCTCCCTTCAGGTATTTATATACATTGACAAGTTGCCCCCGAGCCTTCTCTTCTCCAGGCTGAACAGTCCCCGCTCTGTCAGCCCTTCCTCATGTGTGAGGTGCTTCAGTCCCTTCATAATCTTTGTGGCCCTTTGCTGGACTCTCTCCAGTATGTCCATGTCTCTTGTAGTGATGAGCCCAGCGCTGGGCACAGTACTCCAGGTGTGGCCATACCAGAGACCGAGTTTAATTGCTCTATCTCCTTTGTAGGCAATCACAGCTCTTGGCTTCAAGCAACCAACCCCAATTCAGAAGGCTTGTATCCCGGTGGGTCTTCTGGGGAAGGATATTTGTGCCTGTGCTGCCACTGGGACAGGTAGGGGGTTGAGCAGGGCACAGGAAACATGGAGAATTAGCTATTCACAATAATTGGTAATTCTTGGTAATTCTTCTTAATTTTCTTCTTTAGGTAAAACAGCTGCCTTCATCTTGCCTGTCCTTGAGCGCCTGATTTACAAACCTCGTCAGGCTCCAATAACACGGATATTGGTTCTAGTGCCAACACGAGAACTGGGTATTCAGGTGCACTCTGTCACAAAACAGCTGGCGCAGTTCAGCAGTGTCACAACTTGCCTTGCTGTAGGTGAGTATTAAGTTGCTTATGTGAACTGTACAGCTTGCTGTAAACTGCTATACAGAACTGGGAATTCTGTGTTATAAAACTGGAGGCTGTACAGCTATTGCAGGCATGCTTCTAGTAGGTGTGCTGTGGTTTAAAATCTCACTTCCCAATACCGTGCCGTACTCTTTGTTTGTTGGTTTCTGAGAAAGAAAAGGTGGGGTCGCTTCTAATTGTGAATGTGGTATTAATCTGAGTTGTTTCCCATTCCTCAGGCAATTTGGATCTGTGTACTCTGCTGCAACCTGCTCAGGGAGTCAGCAGTCCATGTTCGCTCTCTTTCAGGTGGCCTAGATGTGAAGACTCAGGAAGCAGCTCTGCGCTCTGGGCCAGACATTCTTATCGCCACTCCTGGGCGACTGATTGATCATCTCCACAACTGCCCTTCTTTCCACCTGAGCAGTGTTGAGGTGCTGATTTTGGACGAAGCGGACAGGTAGGCTGCGCAGGACAGCAGTGAAAAATGAGATGGTAGTTTTCTGCTTTCCTTTTCCCAGGCTATAGGGCAGTCTTTGTTGCCCTGCCTTAAGTAATGTTTCTTAGCTAGAACCAGATGAAGCTGCCTTACCTTGCTGTTTTTCTCCTGTGTAGGATGCTGGATGAATACTTTGAGGAACAGATGAAGGAAATAATCAGGTTGTGCTCCAACCACCATCAGACAATGCTTTTCTCTGCCACAATGACAGAGGAGGTAAGACAGGCTGCTGGGAAGCATACTGAGGCAGAAAGTTGAATAGAAGTTTATCTAGTCTTTTACCAGAGATTATGTGGACTTTTTTTTTTTCTTAACCTGTTTTGGTAGGTGAAAGATTTGGCTTCTGTTTCCCTGAAAAATCCCATCCGAATTTTTGTGAACAGCAACACAGATGTTGCCCCTTTCCTGCGGCAGGAATTTATCCGGATCAGACCCAACCGAGAGGGAGACCGTGAGGCCATTGTATCAGGTTAGTGGTGAGCAAAGAAAAGCTGGAATCGATAGGTGGCTATGAAGCAGGCTACTGAGAGGACTTTCTTTCAGCTCTACTGACACGAACCTTCCCGGATCATGTGATGCTTTTCACCCAGACCAAGAAGCAAGCTCACCGTATGCACATCCTCCTTGGGCTGATGGGTCTACGGGTTGGCGAGCTTCATGGGAACCTCTCTCAGGCACAGCGGCTGGAAGCACTCAGGTATTGGCAGGCTTAGTTGGTAATCATAGGCAAAAAAGAAGTTAGGAGTTGGAAATTTTAGGGCAGAAGTGGATTGCTGTATTCATTGCTAATGCATTTGCCATCTCTGCTCAGGCGCTTTAAGGATGAGCAGATTGATATTCTGGTAGCTACAGATGTGGCTGCACGCGGACTTGATATTGAAGGTGTTAAAACAGTGAGTATTTGCAGTGCTGAGGTTTTTGAGTCCTTTAATATTGTTTCCCTACTAACATTGTTTCTGTTATAGGTAATCAATTTTACCATGCCCAACACCACCAAACACTATGTTCATCGAGTGGGTCGGACAGCAAGAGCAGGCAGGGCTGGTCGTTCAGTTTCACTTGTGGGTGAGGAAGAGCGCAAGATGCTGAAGGATATTGTGAAGACTGCCAAAACACCAGTGAAAGCCAGAATTCTCCCCCAGGGTACGTACTTCACTGAGGTAAAAAGCAGGAGAGCGGTAGGCAGGGAGTATCATGGTACAGAGGGACACTAAAAGAGGTGCTGAAAAACAAGATGGACTTTATGTGAGCTGCTTCTGATGTTCACACTGTATCGTTTTCAGATGTCATACTAAAATTTCGAGAGAAGATTGAGAATCTAGAGAAAGATGTGTATGCAGTTCTGTGCTTGGAGCGTGAGGAGCGTGAGATGCAGCAGTCAGAGGCCCAGGTAAGGGGTTTTTTTAGGAATTTTTTTTTACCTTAGTTTTTTTAGCATCTGGAGTAGATACAGTGCATAAGGAGGTTACCCTAATGTACTTAACCTGCCTACGTTAGAAAGGAGAGAGGGGGAGAGATATTTTTTCATCCACCATGAGCTCACTTCTTGCCTGAATTATCTCAGATCAATAGGGCAAAGAAGCAGCTGGAAACAGGAAAACAAGAAACTGTGGGTGAGGGTTTGGAGCGGAGCTGGTTCCAGACCCGTGAGGAGAGGAAGAAAGAGAAATGTGAGTCATGACACTGCTGCTGCCATGTTAAATTCCATAGCTGCAACTGGACTCTGCTCTGTACTTTAAGAGGTTCTTTATTCTATGCTCTTCTTTGTCTCTCCAGTGGCTAAAGTCCTGCAGGAGTTTGACCTAGCATTACGAGGCAAAAAGAAAAGGAAGAAATTTATGCAGGACAGACAGAAAAAAGTCCAAATGACAGTGAGTACATTTATGGACAAGTGGGACTCTGAGTGGACTATCCTAGTTTTCCCTTTGCAAAACCTCACATCACTGTAAACTTTTTCAGCCAGAGGAGAGGTCACAGTTTGAAATCTTGAAATCTCAAATGTATGCTGAGCGGCTGGCAAAAAGGAATCGCCGAGCAAAGCGAGCCAGAGTCTTGCCAGAAGAGGAACCAGCAGCAGTACCAGCAGGTGGAGACTTTTTACAGCTGACTTACCTTATGTCAGTTACTTTGTTACAAATAGATAAAGGGAAGTAATTTGTAGAGGGAGGCACTGACCTTTCAAGGAATGGTCACCAGTGCTGGCCAGGGTGCATGTTTGCAGAGTGGAGTCATTGCTTTTCCTGATGGTTAGGCTAATTGTTGTGGTCAAGGCTACTGGGCTCTAGCAAACAAGACAATGCTGCCGCCTCCTCTTTACAGCCAATGTTCTGACTATTTTCTCTGTGTTAGGCCCCAAGCGGAAGAAAAAACTGTCTGTGTTTGATGAAGAGCTTACCAACACAAGCAGGAAGGCTCTGAAGCAGTACCGTGCTGGGTAATGTCTTAGCAGTAGTTCATTAATCCAGCCTTTAGTAGGTGGGATTTTTTTTGCATATCTGAACTTTCTCAGGGATACTTTGACTGATAGTGGGGGAAAAGGTGGGCAGAGCAGAGAAGGGATTCTTGCAAGAAGTACCTGTGCTATTGACGTACTTCGGTGGTTTTTGTCTTACCTCCTGCCCCTCCCTTCTCTCTTAAAAAGCCCATCATTTGAAGATCGAAAACGCTTGGGTATGGCGCAACATAGGAAAGGAGGAAACTTCAAATCCAAGTCCAGGTATAGCTCCCTTTACTTTCTTATTCAAGTTTTTTTTTCCTGCTTTCTCTTTCCTCCTCTTGTGATTGTTTAAAGGGCCTTGCTAAAAGGTTTGTTGGTTCTGCAGTAGCTTACCCTCCTACTGCAGGTCTGATGCTGGGGGCAATCAAGGATACTACCTTTAATAGCACATTCCTACTTGGGAGAGCATTGCCTAGAAAATGCTCAGGGCTGTTCCTCTCTTGTTGAGAGTTGGGCTGGTGGAATGTAATTTCAAATATCTTCTCTTTCAGGTACAAGAGAAAGTAAGAACTGTTGGTAATTACGAAATGGGTAATTTGGACAATGAAGACATTTCAGATACGCTCTCTCCAGGGCCTGGATTTCTTTGTACTGCGAGGAGACAAGTTCAGTAAAATTGAATAGTTTTTCTTCAAGTTCTAGAATAGCTTTGGGATGTTCATTAATACCTGGTATTAATTCATTGAAGACCCTGTGTGAAAACATCTTTAGCAGCCCATGCCATAAAGGATTGATTCTGGTTTGTGGTTTGTTTTTTTTTTTTCCTAAAAAGTTTGCTCTATTCTATAGGATAGCTATAGCAACTGAGAGCTGGGATATGTTACATCTTTCTATCAAACTTTTAGTTTATGTAAGTCGTCTTCAGGGCAAAAACTGGAGAATGCTTATTGCTTTGTTCATATACTTCTGTGACTGCGATTAATTAATATGGCTGAAAATGATTTCTATGGTTGAGAGCCTATTTCTAAAATAGGGAAAAAAAGGTTTTTCAGACTACCTGTCACAAAGATGGCTTCAGAGATAACAGTCAGGAATTAAAACAATCTCCAAGAGGCTACTATTTGAAGAAAGGATTATCTCCAAAAGGGGAAGGGGGGCAGATAGCTTCCTCCTTGACTGAAAAGAAAGCGGCTGTAAGCTGAGGCAAGAAAGGAAGACTGCAACCAGAATGCAGGCTGTTTTACATTGTTGTATGCAATTAATGATAGGTTTGCTCATCCTGGCTTTTTTTTTTTTTACTAGGAGCAATGCAGCTCCCACCTATAAAGATTAAGCAGGTTTACTGCAGTCGTATTAGAGCATCGGAGATCACACAGGCACCATTGTACTTGTTGAATAAAGCAAGGAGGATTGTGATCAGTAACCCATTAATTTTATCAAAATGTTAAACTCTTTCTTTGAATTTTTACCATCTCCACCATCCCAACAATTTTTTTTTCATCAGCCTTGCTAAATTGCATTGGTATGCTTTAATTCCTATAAGGAACACAAACCTAAGTGGCCCAGACCAACTGTTAAACTTCTGAACTGTCAATACAAATTGCGCTTTTTTGCTTCAAATCCGATTTTCTTCTGGGGTGACCAAGTGCACTAGTGAAAGGTAACGGCTGCATTCCTGAAATAGACCAGTACAACAGTGACTCAAAGTATTGGGTTTTCCAACTTTATTAAAAAGGGCAAACTTTACAAGCAGTAAATATAAAATATACATAGCAAAGTTTTGACAGCTGGCACTGCTCAGTGTATTCCCGTGATCAGTCTTCTCACAGTTCAAAAGTACATTATAGAGTATCTTACGGCCTTGGTGGACGCATGCCAGGTGGAGGGGGTCCTGGAATAAAGAAAAGACGTGAATACTGAAGAGGAAAGAGGAGGCAAGGCTAAACCAGAAAGATTTTTTTGCCATGCTCCAAGTGGCCTTAGGACCCCTTTTCTGGCACTGAGGCATTTACTGACAACTAGGATAGCTAGGGAGGCATTGAAACACACCACCCTTCAAACTATGTATTTATTTTATGGCTTCTTACAGCTTCTAGGCATTTAAGATAACCTCCACTCACCTCTCATTCCGGGGGGGGGTGGTCTCATGCCTGGTGGGGGCATTCCCATAGGAGCACCTCGGCCAGGTGGCATTCCCATTGGTGGGCCCATAGGTGGTCTCATGCCTGGAGGAGGTCCCATCATTCCTTAAGCCAGAGAAGGAACAAGCATACAAATCCAGCTGAATATTCAAGGCACTAGTTGGCTATCAGAATAATCCTCCATAATACCAGATCTTCATCAGATCGGAAAAATACCTCTTTATCACCAATTTTGCCACATAACATGAGCTCCGTGCTGTCCACTCTATAAAGTAATTCCTACCTGGAGGAGGTGCTCCTCTACTCATGGGTGGGGGAGGACCCCCACGCCCTGGTGTGTATTGAGTTGGGGCTCCTGCTATGCTAGCAGTGGCTGCTGCAGCAGCAGCTGCCACTGTTCCACGACCCTGAGGTGTCATCACCTGTAAACAAAATAAACAGGTTCACAGAGAAACAGCACATCATCTGCTTCACGTTAATAACTGAAAAAATAAGCAAGATTTAAATTATTATCCCTTAAGAAAATTATGTCAGTCTCCTCTTAACGTGTTAAATAACGCTACAAACCTGTAATACAATTCAATGGACACCACTCGAATTCTGTGTAAGAAGCTGCACTTTTCAAGCCTCTTCTTCCATCATGTAAGACAGAGTGCCTAGGGGGATCTAGTACCAAAACCGCCTCGCTAGGCTCAAACTCCCCGGTAACAGAAACTAAGATTACAGTTCTTCCACTCCACCAATTTCTTGCATCACATTGGTACCTAGAATTAAAAGCCACCCCAGAATATAACAGACAACTCTTTTTTAATGGGTCACAGCATCTCACCTGTTGGGATGGTCCCCCCACTCCT
Source organism: Calonectris borealis (assembly GCF_964195595.1). NCBI lineage: Eukaryota > Metazoa > Chordata > Aves > Procellariiformes > Procellariidae > Calonectris > Calonectris borealis. The sequence continues at coordinate 18,126,274 of NC_134328.1, read as the reverse complement.
CTGACAGGGCCAGCTAATCCTGCTGGAGCCTGTGGCATGGGTGCACCAGCTGGTACTCCCCTCCCTGCTGCTCTCCCAACTCCAGGTCCTCCAGCAGCTCCAGCAAGAGGTACCCGGGCAATTCCAGTCTGAAAACACACCCCCCCCCCAAAAGAAAGATTTATCAAAAGTCCTCAGATCCTAGGGATGCCCACAGCCCTCCTTTGTCCAGTTAATGCCCAAGGCCACAAAGGGATTAGAACTTCCTGCAGTGAAATCTGTTGAACCTAGTCACAACAGCATCTGGAAGTCTAGGACAATACTGTAGTAGCATTCTCCTGCAAGGAAGCAAATTTATCAGACGTCCCTTCCCTTTTGCCTTAGTTCTGCGCTCATTCTCCTTACATCTTTTGGAGGTGGTCCTTCGACTGTCATGGACACCAGGTTTTCTCCTCGCAGCAACACAAGACCGAGGACTCGTTTCTCCTCCCGCTCTGGCTGTTTTGAATTTTTAGGTCTAGCGAGAAGAGAAAGAAAACATTGCAACACAGAGAAAAAAAATCAATGCTGCTCTTTGAATATGCAATAGCATATATGACTAGGCTGCTCCAGAGAGCAGAACCTATCGTAAAAACCACATTTTTATATGCCTCGAACTAAGTACATGGAAAAGTCTAAACACAAGATGTGTATTGCCTCCATTATTTTTTTTCCCCATGATGCTTAACTGTTACAGTGGCTATGTTGGCATAACCTAAAGGTGTATTTCGGTTATTTGGAAAGAACTGAAACAAAACGCCCCTTGAACCGTGGCGGTTTGGGGATTTGACAAACGAGACTAAACCCCTGACTATTCCTGCAGCAGCCGGCAGCAGACGTTGCCCAGCTGCTGCGCCGGCTCTCCGCTCTGAGCGGGCTGCCGGCCCCGGGGCCTCCCGCCGCAGCAGAGCGGGAGCAGGGGTGGCGGGGCACGGCCCGGCGCTCCCGCCGCCCAGTGGGGCCGCGCCGCTCACTTGATCTTGCGGAACTCGTCGCAGTCGCAGAGGATGAGGTTCATATGCTTGTCGAAGGCCTTAAAGGTGCCGATGAAGACGCGACCATCCTGCAGGATGCACCGCATGCGGTAGTCGATGTGCTGCAGCATCTTGCTGCTCTTCCCCACCGTCTGCAAGAGACCGCCGTTACACCGCGCGCCGGGGTGGCGCGGGGCTCGCTGCACCGCGGCCGCGCGGGCCCCTTCGCCGCGCGGGCCCGCCGGAGCGCCCGGCTCACCATGGCTGCTGCTCTCCGCGTTCCCTCCCGCCGCCGCTGCCGCCGACCCTCGCCCCGCGGAACGCCGCCCCCTCCGCCGGAAGCTCCTACGCGCGACAGCCGCCACTTCCGCCCGCCCGCACGCGGCTGACCCGCCGGCGCCGCGCACCGCCCCTTCCGGCGCGCAATGGACGCCTTTCCGGGGGCGGGGACAGGCCCGGCTGGGCGGGGGCGGTGCCTGCCGGCTGAGGCGGCGCTGCGCAGCGGGCTGCGGCCCTGCTCTCACTCTCGGCGGGGAGGGTGTCGTGCGCGGCCGCGGCGCCGCTCCAGTGTTCCCCGCCAGCCCCGTGGGCAGCTGTCGACAGAGCTGCAGGGAAGGCTGCTCTGCATGAGCCGGTGGAGACCCGGTCCCGGGCGGTCACAGCCGGTCCCGGAGGCGGGGCCCCGGTGGCACAGGGAACTGACGTGAGCCCTCCGGTGGCGGCCTCGAAGGAGCGGAGGGGCGCAGGGACAAGGGAGACCCGGTTAACGTAATTCACTCAGGCTGCCGAGGGGGGCCCGGTAGCGGGCTGCCGGCGCGGGCTGTCACGCACGAGGGGTGACGGGACCGGCGGACGGGGCGCGCGCCGCGGCCCCGGAGGGTTCGCGCCGCGCCGGGGCGGGGTCGGCCGCCCGCGGTCTCCATGGCAGCGCGCTGCGGGCGCGTGACGCGCGTGTCGTGGCCAATCGGCGGCGAGGCGGCTGAGTGACAGCTGGCGGCGCCAGTGGCCAGCAGCGCCTTGGCGGGGCCGGCGGTGCTGCCGGGCGGCCGGAGCGCGGAGCGGCCGCGGCGGCGCTGGGTGAGCGCAGGGCGGCGGGCGGGGGTGGGGAGCCGCGCGAGGTCCGCGGGGAGCCGGGCGGCACGCCGCTGGCCTCGGGTCTGGGAGTGCCCAGGCGGCGGTGCTGCCTTCCCGGGCCCACTGCGGCGCCGCGCCCGCGGCCCTTCCTTCCCCCCGGCGGCCCGCCCGGCCGCGAGGCTCTGGCCTTCCGTCCCGTGCCGCGGGGTCGCCGGGCCCGATCTATGCCCGTTCCCGCCTCCGGAGCTCCCGTTGTGCTGCGGCCGCTGGAGCTGCGGCTGTCGGTGCGCGCGGGGCCCGCCGCGCCGCCCCGGCTGCCGGGCCTGAGAGCGGGGAGGGGCCGCGATCGGGCCGAGAAGTGTCCGAGAAGGGCGCAGTTTGCCGCTCCCCCGGGAGCTGAGTGGACCTGAGGCACAAAATGGACAGCGCTTTGTCAGAAAAAATTGTTTAGCGCCTTAAGTTGAGTTTTGGCCCAGACTTCGGGGGTTGCTGACTGACTGCCTGCTTTCAGCTCACTTGACTGATTAAAAATAATAAAAAAGCGGTTCTCTCTTTTTGCCTGTTGCTATCACTTTCTGTCTTTGCTAAGAGATGGTCTCTGCCCAGCTGGTTGGAATGCACAAGATAAGAGTCCAGCGTCATAGGCTTAGTGTTTTACAGCCAAAATGCAGCCATGGAAGGCCTTTGGAGGAATGTAGGATTCCAGAGATGGAGAATCTGAGGAACCTGGTTCTTTGATTTCTCTAGTGAATTGTGTTTCTCTTTGCTTGTTATATGAGGTAATGTAGAAAACTGTACGTAGCCTTCAGGTTGGACTCTGCTGTCTGCTACCCGCTTATGCTGCTTGGTCAAGGAAGCTTTCTTCTCTGCACACCTGTCCAGTTAGTCACTCTGCTAACGTCCCTTCCACTTTTTGTTTGGCCTGTTGGTATCACCATCTGGGGACTTGCTGAGAACTAACTAGAACGTTTTGTTGCATCTGCAGGTTTCAGAAGCTGCAGCTATTCGCTTGTTGACTGCGGGATTCTACCAGGCAGCTTTTCTTTTTCATGTGATATTCTTTCATCCTCCTCATTTTCATTCTGTGTGCAGCACACTTTGTTCTCTATTTGTAATGAAAAGAAGATTGAGTTTGTGAATAGGGAAATTCTGTTTAAAACACTCTAGTTGTTTTAGCTTGCAGCTTCTCAAAAGTCTCTTGAATAGTGTGTTATTAGTGGCTCTGCTGATTTCTCCTTGCCTTGCAGCTACCCCTTCACCACTGCTTTGTATGAAGGAACTCGCTCTGCCGAAGGAGAGTGAATTCATCTTTGATGGATTTCAGCTTGGCTGCTGTCTCCCTGTGAGAATTGCTTACATGCTGTTGTTGAGAAGAATGTGCTGTGAGAGATCCGAAAGTGACTGATAATCACAATTATGCAAAATTGCAGTCTGTGCTTCTTCCCAAGAGCTTCTGAACAGTCATTTTATCAGATATATCACTGGTGCACTGCAAAATATCCATTGTAAAATTTAACATCTGTCACGTCTCTTGTCTGCAGATATACAGTGAAATCTTCTCAAAGAATGCTTTAGATAGACAACCTCGTGTTAAGAGGCTGACCTGAAGTACCCTTTGTATTTGTACTCCAGTCTTCATTGTCCTCTTCTGGAAAGCTGCTTCTGCTGAGCCACTGATCTGTGTAGGTCCTTCAAAGGCTTGTTTGACCCAGACTGTCTGAAGAGTTTCCTACCTTTTTTAATTTTTAATTCCTGCTTCTCTGGGTTCTGTTTAGCCAATTCATTTTGATGTTTGAATCTCTTACTTGGTAGGCTCATGTGGTATCTGTTCCAAGGTGCTGCTGTGCAGTGGAACAGTCCTTAAGCTCTATTTCTTTCACTGCGTATTTGCTGTGCCTTGAATACTGATTGGAATAGGGAACATGGTTTCCAGTCATGAACGGGTGCTCATTTATGGAAGAAGTTTGGGCCAGAAATAGTCTAATATATCATGGTGAGTTACTTCCTGAGTTTGTATGCAGCTGAAAGCTGCTTTTGAGATATGAAGGTGGTGTAATACAACTTGGTTGGTTACTGTTTTCAGTGGTGAGGGTATGAAGGGAGCTGCAGGTAGAGTGCATTGCCTCTAGGAGTTGTGGGCCAGCCTCTGCAGTATTTTTTTTGATGAAACAGGAAACTTTATTTGTATTTATATGGCGCTTAGGGACATAGTTTAGTGGTGGACTTGGCAGTGTTAGGTTTATGGTTGGACTCGATGAGCTTAAGGGTCTTTTCCAACCTAAACGATTCTATGATTCTGTGATTTCTGCAGAATTTCCTATAATATCAATGTTTTCGTTTTAATGTGCACTTCCTCTCCCTGAATGATGTATGTTCTTTGCAAGGGAGAAGACAAGTTAGAGATTTGTAAAGGCTTCTACCTATAGTAATCTGGGCATCTTTGTTATGGCACATAAAGTACTGTATTTCCCTATACGCTTCACTAGCAACTTGCAATGTTAAGTTGCAGTACAAATAAAAGACTATGACTGTACTGCAAGAGGCTGAAGGGAGAAGTGGTAATTAAATGCTAATTACTCATGGGTATATTAGTTAAGAGTTGCAAATTCAGTTCTTAATACTCAAGTAAGTGATCTTTGAGCCTTGCCTCTTCACTGTGTATTTGCTGTGCCTTGAACACTGAATGGATTTAGATGGTTTCTAATTGTGAGTTGGTTCACCCGTGGGAGAAGTAATTATCTGTTCAGTTATTGCAAGCCAGTCTGAGTATTGGAGACGACGTATGCTTATGCCATATGACTAAGATTTCTCAGGCTTTCAGGTCTAGGCCATCATAGGCTTTAGTTGCTGAATGGAGAACAGTGAGTGGAAATCACATTTGGGAACTGCCTGTCTGTTTCTAGACTTAATGGGGTGGAAACCTGTATATCCTGCAGATCTGGGGCTGTCGTGCAAATTGGGCACTTTGTCTGGAGAATATGTACGGAGCTGTGCTATTGCTTATATGCTAGTAATTGCCATAGTGTACTTAAAGATTTAGTTGATGAGTTATCCCTGTTTAAAGTTATTGTTGCAAAAGCCATTTGAAAGTCTAAATTATTATTGTGTTTGTGTGTGTGTGTGTGTAATTCAGGAAAAGGAAGCGAGGAAGACTGATTCATAGTTTTGTTAGGTTCATCTATTTGCAAGACAGGAGGATCAGGTAAGCTCCGAATTCTTACGGTTGATGCTACAGACTACGTTGGTTCAGCAGACTTTCTTGGTTCTGCCTTGTCTCTTTATTACACTCTACTTGGATGTTAGAGAAAGTCAGATTTTTGGGATCAGGAGGGACTCTTCTGACTTGCAGTGTGGCATGCTTGGCAAACTTTTCCTAACATCAGAAATATCAGGCATTGGGCATTGACTTGTGAACAGGCTGAGGATAACTGGTATAGGTAGGCTTGCTATGGATACTAACCCCAATAATAAGTGCTGTACAGGGGGCTACAGTCTTCTAAATATATCTGGGTTCAAAGCATTCCTTTCTTTATGCAGATTCCTAAGTGCTTTGCTCTGCTTATGCAATGAGGCAAGGTGCTATTCTGGTTCTGGGTGCCTTATGCTTTATTGCCTGAATTCCTAGTTTACTTTGGACAAAAAACGACCAGCTGCTTCAGGATGGGGGTAGAAGAAAGGAGTAGAGTCCAATTTACTGATTGTAATGGGTATGAAAATAGCACCAGCAGCTGTGTATGCATTTAGGGTTAGAGGCCTCTTGAGAATGTATTTGCTGCAAGTTAACATGTCTCTCTTAGCAAAGAGTAAATTGTATGTTTCTGTCTTGGAGTGAGAGAATAGAACACTGATAATCAAAATTTGTGAAGAAAGGGGAGTATGTTAACACATGCTCATGGGATTTGGAGACAGTGTTTCCATAGGACAGCATACGCTCAGTGCTTTCTGTTTGTGAATTAGTCTACCTCTATGGGCTGCAAAATCTTCTTTGAAATACTAATTTAATTGAGCTCTCAGATGAGCAGTCTTCCTTTGTGTGACCTCACCTTGTCCAAGCTGGAGTTTTTTACCTGATGCACCTTCTCTGAAGGACAGGCTTTCCTGTTTGTTGTCAAGATGAGAGTGGTAAAATTTTTATCCAGAGCAAATCTTGGAGCAGGAGATGGCTTGCTTGTCTTCCCTCCAGGATTAGGAAGTAAAATATCAGGTGTTGTTTGTGTAACTGCTTGACTCTAACTTGCAATTTTGTATGATAGGAATCATACAAATGCTTTTCTGTCATCATCTCCGAGAGCTGCTCAACCTGATTGGTGCACTGAGTCTATTGCTTTTCTGAGCCCAGCTCTTTCTTGATATGTTAGTCTGAGCTAATGCTGTGCTGCTTATCTGAAAGGTTGGAGATGTTATTTTAAGAAACTGGCAAAACTGAACCTAACTTGACTGTCACTTTTCCACATATGTTTAGTCTTACAGTCATTTTATGGGTTTTAAGAAAACATAAGCTGCTTTTGGGATTGATGCTAAAAAGGAAAGAGAAGGCAAGAAGGAGTACTGACTGTAATCATCTCTGTGAGTTGGAGTATGCTGCCCGTTTTCAGAATACCGTGAAATTCCGAATTTGGCTTGGCAGATACTTTCCAAGGGGTGGGATGGTGGAGTGGACAAAGTCTGGCTGTCGTAGGAGTGGAGGAGGATGGTGTTCCTGTGCACATGCAATACCAATCTCCCTTTTGGATTGGCTGAAGCCCTAGATAGCTTTGGAGTTCAGGCTTCCTGGATTCCTGCAGGAACTGCAAAGACCATCTACATGCTGAGAATAGAGCAAATTGAACAAGGCAGCTTCAGAAGGGCTTCTCATGATAACCAGTGCTTGTTTTAATAGGGGAATGGCTGATTTCTCTCTCCAGCAAGTGCCTCCATTGTAAAGCAAGTATCTCTGATCTGGTGGAGTCTTGAGAGCAAGGCTAGCTGCGATGATAACACTGAGCATTTCTAGGAGGTGCTATGAAAGAAATGCTAAACTTGCACCCCTCATCCTCAATTCCAGCAGACAGGAGTGATGATAGTGTTGTGACTATCTCAGAAGGCTGCACCAGGAGATCATAGCATTCTGTTTTCCTAGGTAAGGAAGCTGCCTTAACTGGACTGAGAACATAGTCGCAGGGGGCTGATAAAGGGGTTTGTGTGTGTACAAATGCAGAGAAACATTAGCGCACCAGAGTTTTCATATCTCTCCATGCAGTGATACCAGTCTCTGCGAGGGAAGGAAGAGGCATATGAGCTTCATTAATTGAGATCATCAGTGGATCTCTAGGTCACCATCTTATACAGGCCAGGCCTACACGCCTTTTGTGGTAGACTCAGCTAATTTCATAGTAGTTCCCTTTTCCAGGACAGTCATGTCCAATTTCCTGGGCCAGGTATCTCTGCAGCTACATGGCCTTTGCTGATCCGTGGAAAGTTCTCTCTTCTTTACTTGCTTTGCATCAGGAAAATTCCAAAGGCTGTTGGCTTCCCTTCAAGTCTTAGCATCTCTTTCCCAGTTGATCAAGGAAGTCGGGAAAGTATGTTAATCATGAAACAATGTCCCTGCTCAGCACTGTCTCATCTCTATTCTGGGAAAGGGGGATTGGGTTGCCCCAATAGGGGGAAATAGGAGCTTCCGTAGGAGCTGGGAAATTGTTCTTTGGATGCTTAACATCTCATTCAGGGTATGCTGGAAATTGAGTCTCAGGAGGAGTCCTTAAGGACAGGACTACTTCTGTGTCCGGTCAGATCTAATTTTTGGCAGCTTGAAGCGTTTGTTCCTGAGATCTGCTGATGGGGTTGTCTCTCTCCCATGTGACTTTCTCCCTGTGGCTCTGTGGGAGAGAGCAGGAGAGGATTAAAAAGGAACTGAACAAATACATTTCTTTACAGCCTCTTACTACCAGATGAAGCACAAACCAGCATGTCTGACAACTGTCTGGGACCAAACCCTGAACACAAGCTTATGCTCTAAGGCAGATAAAGGAGTGAAAGGTAGACCTCCAGAGCAAATGCTGAGTTAACTTCTCTTCTGTGATGGATATTCATGTTTTGGATTTATGATGTTATAGGAAGGGAATGGGATAAAGCTAGCTACTCTGCCTAGGAGCCTGTTCAGGTATCCTGTGTGGATCAAGGTATCCGAGAAATATGAATGGGGCATCAGTAAACACCAGCCCACCATAGGAGGGAGGCTACCTGGACAGTATGTTCCCTCTCTCACATACAGACAGTAGCTGACCCTAGGGAGCTATTGCGTTAGTAGCCCTGTAAACTGATCTGGCAGTACGGACAGTGGGTGGCAGATGGGGCTTTGCTGATCGGAATGACTCTCCTTCTTATGTGAATACTCCAACGAGCTCTCAGAAATATTCCTTAGGTGATAAGGTTGGGCATACAATTTCAGAATGTGCTGTTCTAGTATGAGGCCTTGATCTCTGGTACGCTGGCTGTTTTGTCCCTAGCAGGCCCAGCAAACCATAAGGCTGGTCTTATGTAGTGTTTTGAAGCTTGGTGTTAGATGCGATGTAACAATTGAAATAGTTTTCAGAGAGCTGCTCACTGTTCTTTCTCTTAACAGGTGTGGGGGTGTATGCTGTTGTAAAGGCACCTGAAGGAGTCTGGAGCAATGCCACCACCTTCGGACATTGTGAAAGTAGCTGTTGAGTGGCCAGGTGCCAATGCCCAGCTGCTGGAAATAGATCAGGTGAGACCTGGTAACCAGATGGGGGAGGAAATGCACCACAACCTTGATACTGGAATGTGGGAAGCATAGAAATGGGCAGTATTCCTTTCTGGTTGAGAGGAACATGGCACTGAGGACTCTCTCTTTCTGTTCTAGAAAAGGCCTCTTGCATCCATCATCAAGGAGGTCTGTGATGGGTGAGTAGTTCTCTGGGAACCCTTGTGGAGAAAGTCTGTCCCCTTGACAAATCTTGCTGGGGTACTGTGGAAAGTCTCTGCTGCTTGTCAGTGTGCTGCTAGCACGATCCGTGCTGCTTGCTGCCAGTTTTGGCCATGGAATGGGCCAGGGTTTAAACCAGGAAGAAAAGGATCTTCTGGAAAACAGGGGCTTTGCATCTTTATTCCAGTTCTGAGTGTGTGCATATGTATGCCCCTAGGGTCAGTGTCTGTGGGGGCTGGCCCATCTTGCTGTTCCTGAAGTGCAGGCTTCTTCAGACGTTCCACAAAGCTTGACTCAGAGTAGGCTGAAGTCCCGTCCCCCCCCTTCAAGAGGAAGGTATTTTCTCTCTTCTTTGGGAGACCTAATTTCCCATGCTAAAGCTTTGCTTGAAAGTACTTTTCCACCCTCCTGGGATCAAGCTCCTCTTCCTAACTGAGAGCCAGAAGAAAGAAGAGGAAGAAGCTTATGTATCCTTCTTCTTCCTCTGCCAGGTGGTCGTTGCCAAACCCTGAATACTACACCTTGCGGTATGCTGATGGTCCTCAGCTGTACATCACAGAGCAGGTCAGTGGGAGAGGTGGCAATTTGCCGATGTCCTGGGCAAGAGTGCAGAATGCCTTGGACTAGTGTCATGGAACAATACTGTCGCTAATCCTTAAGGGGCAGCATCTGTGCTATCAAAAATACTCAGACTTGAATGGTGTTATTCAACTGAGGAGCCTTGCACTTCTTCCTTTGCAGGCCCATAGGAGCCAGGACCCAGTTACTCAATTAAGTACCCTCGATAGGGTTGTGTGGTATAGGAACCCCTTTACTTATGCATACAAATGTGCACTGTAGATCCAGTTGCATTCTTTTCCCCCCACTTTTCTGCAGTTTTAAGTTTATGTTTTCTTTCAGACTCGCTGTGACATCAAGAATGGAACTATCCTACAGCTGGCAGTCTCCCCGGTAAATGCTTCCTCACATCCTTTTTTCTCAATAGCTATCCTCATATGACAGGCTGTTTCTTGCCTCTCAGCTTTTCTTCCTCCTTCTCCCTAAATTGTAGGGGGCTTACCTTTGTTGTGGGCCATTCTGCACAATGAGGCGCACACTCTTATTTTCCTTTCTGGTTGTGGTGTGTATCTTTCCTTTGGATGCTCTGCCCTTTTATAGGACTTTCTGTAAATAAATCCAGTCTACATTTTTATTGCATGTCCTAGATTAGCATGTTGTAAAGCACTTGACAGACACATTCTCAATATGAGTGCAGTTAGTATTATCAGTCGGTAAGCAACAGTACTGGTGACTTAATGCAGAAATTAAAATAAGAGACAAATTTGATGCAGAGGGGGTTGTTCGTAGTGAATTCTTGCTATTTCAACCTCAACAGTTGTCTTTTGCAGACTTGCTGCAGCTTCCTTTTTATTGAAATTCTTAAACCTTTTTTGTGCAAGTCTCATGGCATGTAGCTGAGAGTCAGTAGAACAGGAAAAAGTGGTTGGGAGGATATCGTTGATCCATGTCTGAGAACTCTTACGGAATGTCCTGTGGATACACAAAATGAGCTTGTGCTTGTCTTTGAACCCTATGAGAAATTTTTTTTAACATCATATTTCTTTAATAGTCTCACTCCATATTTTTATATCCACCTCCGCTCACCTCACCAAGAAGAAAAAGAAGCATTTACTCTAACATGTAAAATAGCATTTTACTCACCTCCTGCTTCACTGTATCTGTTGCTGAGTGCAGCCTTTTTTTAGTCTGTCTTAGACTTGCTGACTGCTGCTACTTATCCTGTCATTGCTGATATCTCTTTACCCTTGCTGTGCTCTCTCTGCCCATCCATGGACTTCTGACAGAATGCTGATGTTGGTTGAACTCAGTCTGCAGGTGACTAGTTTGTCACTGGCATCATCCCTCTTTCCTCCCAGTCTAGGGCAGCTCGCCAGCTGATGGAGAGGATCCAGTCGCACAGCATGGAAGCCCGACTGGATGCCATGAAGGAACTAGCTAAACTTTCAGCAGATGTGACCTTTGCCACAGAGTTCATCAACATGGAAGGGATTACAGTGTTGACACGGCTTGTGGAGAGCGGGACCAAGCTTCTGTCCCAGTAAGTTTCCTGTATTCCAGGACTCTGGAACAGGGCCTCAAATAAGGGGCTGATTGTGCTTGCTGAAGTGGCATTAAGCAACTAACCTCATAGCAAATGCCAGTCTATTAATTGAGACAAAGTCTTTCTAGTCATGTGTTAGACCTCATGAGGCAAAGGAAGAGACATTTATGATGTGTGAAACTTGCATTGAAAGGTCACTTTGATAATTTAAATGACTTTTAGTACCTTTCTTAATACTCCTCGAGCAGTTATTCATCTGCTGTCTGAGGGAGAAGGTATCCTATGAAAAACCCATATGCAGCTGCACACCAGAATGTTCCTGTGGAACTGGCAGCATGTACGTGCCAGTCAGCAGCAAGCATGTTGCTGGCTCTTGTATACATGGTCAGTACTTTTTGACCTGCATCATAAGAAGAGTTGCTATGAAGGCCAAAAGTCTTCTTATCTTAGGGAATGGAAAGGGCTGAAGAAGGTATAGCAGAGAAAGTATCAGTCTTCAGTCTCCAATAGTTTTCAACTTTTGGGTTTCCTGAGCAGAAATTGTATCTCTCTTTTTTAAGAACCTGTGGGTGTTTCTTCCATAGATTTTTCTTCTTCATTTTTTAATCAGTTTATCCTTTTGATATCTACAGCGCTGTGTGGAAATGAAGTTCCAGAGTTACTTGTCCTATAAAGAAAAAAATACTTCCTTTGTTTTAAACATGTCACCTAATATTCGTTTGGTTCCCTCTACATATTTTGTTATGAGAAATCTTAAATTCCTCTGTCTTCTCCATACCATTCATAACCATATAGATCTCTCTCTCATATCAATCCTTAGTCAGGCCTTTTCTAAGCTGCAGTTTTAGTCCATTAACACTGTAACTATGGCAGCCATTCCAGAGCGCTAATTGCTCTTTCCATGCTTCCCCTAGCTCTTAGCTCTTTCCAGTACTACTGTGCTGTTGTGGGGAAATTTGTTTGTAACTTTTCATCAGTTTGAAACCTGACCATTTAATTTCTACCCTTTTGTTTCTTGTCTTTCAGTCAGTTATTAATGCAAGACAAGGCTTTTGTTTTTACTCTTTAGCAGCTGAGTGTTTTGGGTTTTTTAAGACGCTTTAGTGGAGCACCTCATAAAAATCTTCTTCAAAGTCCAGGAGTTGTACTTAACTGTTCTCACCCTGACTTACTGATTTGTTCAGAGACCTTCAGTACTGTGGTGGGTTAACCTCAGCTGGCTGCCAGCTGCCCACTCTCTCACTCCCCCTCCTCAACAGGACAGAGAAAAACAAGATGAAAAAGTTCATGGGTTGGGCAAAATAGACTCGACTTGGGGAAAATTATTTTTTTTTTGCCAATTAAAAATAGAATAGGATGGTGAAGAACAAAGACAAAAGTAAAACCACGTTCCCTCCACCCCCTTCTTTCCAGGCTCAACTTTACTCCTTCACTCCTCACTCTTCAGCCTCCTCCCCGCATCGAGGGGAGCTGCGCGGGGGGATGGGGAATGAGAGTTGTGGTCAGTCCATAACACTTCGTCTCTGCTGCTCCTTCCTCATCACACTTTTCCTCTGCTCCAGTGTGGGGTCCCTCCCACGGGATACAGTCCTTCAAAAACTGCGTCAGTGTGGGTCCCTCAAAAGACACAATCCCTCAGGAACAGACGGCTCCAGCATGGGTCCCCTGTGGGCCACAGTTCCTGCCAGAAAACCTGCTCCTGCGTGGACTCCTCTCAACGGACTGCAGCTCCTGCCAGGAGCCTGCTCTAGCATGGGCCCCCCATGGGCTGCAGCTTCCTTCAGGGCATCTCCACCTGCTGCAGCATGGGGTCCTCTACGGGCTGCAGTGTGAATATCTGCTCCACCATGGTGGTCCACGGGCAGCAGGGGACAACCTGCTTCACTGCGGTCTCTCCACAAGCTGCAGGGGAATCTCTGCTCCAGTACCTGGAGCACCTCCTCCCCCTCCTCCTTCACTGGATGTCTGCAGGGTTGTTTCTTTCACATGTTTTTTCACTCCTCTTTCACAGCTGCTGTGCAGCATTTTTTACCCTTTCTTAAATATGCTTGCACAGAAGTGCCACCAGCTTGGCTGACAGGCTGAGCTTTGGCCATTGGTGGGTTCATCACAGAGCCATCTGAGACTGGCTGTGTCTGACATGGGGCAGCCGCAGCCTCTCCTTACAGAGGCCACCCTGCAGCCCCCTGCTACCAAAACCTTGCCACATAAACCCGATACACATGTAGATGTGAAACATAACTTTCCTCTACAAAAGCCATAGCAATTCTTCCCTGTTAAATATTTCTTTTTCTTTTAGTGGTATTATTCTTTTATTATAGATTCCGCCGATCTTTCTGGTTACAAATACCTATATGCCTGATATGTCCTTCAGATTCCTGCCTGAGTCCTCTCTAAAAATTTGCGTTCTATTTGCCACTTTCTGCAGAGCACAATAAGTAGTTTGGTAATGTTTTGTTTTACCATGGTTCCTTTGGAATTCTTCAGTGAATATCATCTGGTCCTGGAGATCTGTTTTTCATATTAATGGCTTGTTCCAGAATGTCTTCTAGTGATGTTCAAATGACAGATTCGAAGACTCTTCTTCTCTCTTAAAAACAAACAAAAAAAAAAAAGAAAAAAAAACAAACTCTGGTTTGGTTTCCTCGAAGCACATTCACGGTGAACTCTGATGCAAATAATTCACTTGGCTTTTCCACTGAAGTTGTTCTGTTTCATTGAAAGCATTTTTAAAGTCTTGATAACCTATTGTCGTAACATTTATAGGTCTTCTGTTTTCTTATATATTAGCAACTAATATGTTTTCAACATGTTTTGCAATCTTTCCCTCAGTCTTTTTTACTTTTCTGTCTTGTGGTTATGTATTACATTTTCCACAATTCATGCTGTGCTTTCGTTTTGTTTCAAGCCAGGTCCCAATATTGACAGAATGACAGCTAATTTTTCTTTGTTTTTCTCTGATGTTAAAACGTGTTTGTTCGGTTTTTGTGTGTGTGTGTGTGTGTGTGTGTGTAGGGGTTGTAATTTCCAAAGATTTTTGCATGTTTTGTGATACGAATTTACTCTGGAGCTCAAATCTGACAACAGTTGAAAAATCTAGCGTTTGCAGATGGTTTAAATTTTCAGTTGATCGGCTTAAAAAGCTTTCCCCTTTTCAAGTTGGTCTTTTTTTAACTGAGTCATTGTACTGAGTATTTTGGGTTTTGCTGGTTTTTGGTTGGGTTTGTTTTTTTTCCCCTCACATGAAAGTGTTGAATTTCCTTTGCACTGCTCAGGAATAAATACTGCATTGCTGCTTCTCGTGTTATTCCTTTGACTAGCCAGGTACTGATCCAGGTGGTTGTGAGTCTTTGGTGGCAGGATTAGGGACTTATTGTTGCTAGTTTTAATTTGTGCTTGTAATCGGGAAAAATAAAATATGATTCCACAAAAGAATAAAATTATCTTCATAAATGCAAATACTTTATTGCTCCCACAGCTGCCAAACTGTAGCCTGTTTTATTAGGAGAAAGTGGTGACATTTTTCTCTTATCCAGCTTATTCAGCTTGGAATAAGCTTGGAAAAAGCAAGGCTTTTTCCTTGCTACCAGATCTCTTGTAACTGCATTCTTCATTTTCTCAGTTACAGTGAGATGTTGGCTTTCACCCTGACTGCCTTCTTGGAGCTCATGGACCATGGTATTGTCTCTTGGGACATGGTCTCAATAACCTTCATCAAACAGGTGAGTTTGGGTAAAGGGGGTGAGTGGATGCTGTTTCTTCTTGTGCTTTAATGCAGCTTCCAGGAAGAGCAAGATGACTCTGAGAAGCTGAGTACTCATTGAGAGCACAGTGCACCCAGCTTTCTGAGCCCAGTCTCCCTTAGCTTGTCTCCCTCACCACAAGGTTTCCTAGATGGGCATCTGTTGATCTGCTGGTTCATCTGTTTTTAGATTGCAGGGTATGTGAGTCAGCCTATGGTAGATGTCTCCATCCTACAACGATCCCTAGCCATTCTAGAAAGCATGGTGCTAAACAGTCAGACTCTGTATCAGAAGATAGCAGAAGAGATCACCGTGGGGCAGCTCATTTCTCATCTGCAAGTGTGAGTGTCCACCCAACAGTGGTGTGATTTAAATCAATTTTATGAATATCTGTTAATTTGAAAATACATCCTTTTACATTTAAAACACTTAAAGATGCTATTTTTAAAGTATTACTGATACGACATCTTACTTGAACTTTAGGATTTCTAACAGATTTTTTAAAAAGTAAGATCCTGGAAAAAATGTTCTGTGTTCTGGAAGCACTTAAGCACATGAGTCTTGAGCATATATTGCTTTAACAACTGCACAAGCATGTTCAGTGTTGGGAACAAACCTGCGTCGTACTAAAACAACTTCCCAAAGCTTCTGCATCCAGTCATTTGTTACTTTCACCCTTCTTTAAACTGTCTCCACTAGAATCTAAGAGCTCATCATCTTCTGGTTTTTGTCCTGCATATTAAGGAAGAAAACAATGGCTTTTCTTGCTTTTTTCCCATCTCCCCTTCCTCTCTTTCTAAACGAACTGGCAAATTAATATTTGGCTTTTAAGGCTGTTTGGCTAGGTCAGTTCTACTCTTCCATGAAAAAAGAAGCATGCATTTGTTAGAGCTTTAAGTAGTGTTGTTTTTTTTTTTCTCAAACCTTTTAATTCTGAAAATGTGGAAAAGCACCATTTGTGAGTATCGTTAATATTCCTTAATCAATGAACAGTAGTTTAACAAAATTATAGTGCAAACAATGTATTGCATCAATGTCACTGTGTGCTTAGAGTGTTTATACATTTGAACTTGGTTAACAGAAAAGCTAAACTAATTCTCATGAACACTGCAGCAACTTTGTTCTGCAAAGAGTATATGTTCTTTCAGCTTTATAATTTCTATTTTAGTAAAACACAGGTTAGGTCCTAACACTGAACACACTTCTGCAGTTGTTTAAGCAAAATATCTTTGTTCAAGACATATACTCATATGCTTAAGTGCTTCCAGAACAGAGAAGGTTGCTGAAGAAAGTATTTATGCAGGGAATATTGTAGAAAGGGAGGCTGGAGAGTGAGTCAGAATTTGCTGGTGTTTGGTTGGCAAGACTATCAGGAGGGAGAAATCTTTAACAGAGGATAGGTTCTGGAAGAACAGATCCATGGAAACAAGTTTGAAAGAGACGAGTTAGAAGAGGAGAAATTAATTTAAAAATTGTTTTGCTGTGTCAAAAAGCAAGCAGCAAACCCTGAAAAGGAGGATAGAAGAGGTAAAGTGACAGACTTCAGAGACCTGCAAAGCTTGGAGGCCCAAGGAAAACCTAGGATGATGCATGAACGTTTGCCTGTTTGAAGTATGACAGATTGACCAAAATGAAGAAGATCTGGAAGGGAGCAATAGAAGAGGAAGGTTGTTATCCACAGATATGCCAAAGTGGGGAAAATAGCTATTTAATCTAAAAGACGTTTTAGCTTTAGATGTTTTATAAAAGGTTAATTGGTTTTTTTATATATATATAAAAAAATATTTTTTTAAAAAGTATACACACACACAAACACACAAATTCATTTAGGTGATGCACTGGAATTCTGTTAATCAGAAGAGCTTGAAGTTCTGCAGAAGTCTCCCAAGAGTAATAGTATAGCAAGAAACAAAACTGGATTTGATAGAGCATCAAGATGAGGGTGGAAAATAGTGTGATTGGCATTTGGAAGCTTATTCAAAACATCACAAGTGAAACGACACACTTTGCATGATCTAGGAGGGGACTAGGCACCCTTTACCCGAAGAAGCTCTTCAGTGAAAATAAGAAAAAGACATGTGGGTTGGGTCAAAATATTGAGGTTGGAAGGCAGTGCCATACAGGGAGGCATGCTTGCCCCTTAGTTCCTTTTGCATTTGGTGGCTTCCATTGACATAGGGGAGAAAAATTACTTGCTCTGTATAAGTTTCTAGCTGTACCTATATAACAGACTGCAGTATAACTAGGCTTTACAGAGATAGTTTCAGCCTTGGAAACAAACTGTGGTGGTGCTGAACTCTGAGCTCTGCTGGGCTGCAATTTGCACTATCTTCTGAATAATGGAGCTATCAGACAGCAGTTTCTGTCAGCTTTTTGCAGGCCTTATGAAGAGTTAGATGGCGTAAAAGTAGATTACCTGAATCCTGCTTGTCTGTTGAAATGCAAGATACCTGTAGTAAATGTTCTTACAGTGCAGGCAAAGCAGCAAGCTGTAATGTTCTATACTGTCTGTTCTCTTATGATCGTCCCATTTTTGTTTCTGCAGCTCAAACCAAGAGATTCAGACATATGCTATTGCACTGATCAATGCCCTCTTCCTGAAGGCACCTGAGGACAAGAGACAGGTTTGTTCTTGCTTTTTGACTTTAAACTTGAATAATGGTTACTGACTGGCTGTTTACTTTATGCCTCAGAAATCATATTGTCTGGGCAAGGCAGACCTCAGACCTTGCCAAGAACTTATGTAGCTGTTTGCTGTGTGGCAACATAGGCAAAAAAGTACCATTCCATTAATGTGTTCTGGAGCAGCACGTCTATGTTTAGGAGATGCTCAGAAAGGAATCCGAAAGGCCTTGAGAGATGGAAAGTAATCCTCTATACAGCATGGAAATTTTTTTTTAAGAGAGTTAATTCCATATGGGAGAGGTAGGCCGGGTAGAGTCCTTGGGATTGTATGTACTTCCTAAACAAACACCCCACCTCACCCTCCCCCAAAAAAGGGACCTTTCTTAAGTCATAGGGGGATATTCCTGCTGGCAGATGTGAGAAATGAAACACCTGTCCTGCCCTGAGGAAACCCCCAAGATCTCAGCTACATGCAAGATGTGCATATGTCTGTATTGTGTAGCTTCGCTGTGTTAAGCCTTTCTTCTCTAGTGCCCCATTTGTGCCTTATTTCTGGACTCCGAGCTAAATCCTGTCTGCTTCTCTTTGTGCCTTTTTTTGCTTTCTGCCAGCAGGACAAGCTGCTTAACCCACTAGACCTGCCCATCACTGTAAGTAACTCGAGCCTGGGGGCTGGTCATGCGGAACTGTAGGCATGTTAGCATTTCTCCAGTTATGCCTCCTTGTATCTCAGAAATGATGCATACAGGCTTCAGATAGTGGATGAGCCTAGGGAAAAGGGCGGGAGGGCTCCTGGGGATGAAGGGGAGAAGAATCAGTAGCAGGAGAAATCTTGAATGACGTATTGTGCACACAAGATAATAAAGATGATCGTAAAAGGAAACTGATACTACAAGACTGACCAGGTGAACCAATTTTAAAACTGGAACCAGTTCTTTAGCAGTCTGAGTCTCCTTAAACTTACTACAGTCTGAGTTTATACCCCAAATCTCAGTTGCGTTAATGACAGTTTCATATCCAGCTAGGTCCTTCTAAAAATAGAGCTGTTTGTGAAGGGCAGTCACAAAACTTAGTGCTGACTGGGGGCTAGAGCATACATTCTGCCTAATCTGTGACTTCTCCCTTTGGGAATTGTACTGTAAGAATGTTTTTTGCCCTGTGCTATCTCCAGGGGAATTGCCACTCTTGTTAATAGGTTGATTTGAAACCTTCCGTATCTGGAGATTCTGGTATATTTTTTAGATTTTTTTTCTGGGTGGCACAGAGAATGCTCCACTTTTGCCAAGGATGCTGTGCCTTCAGAGGGGAAACTATGGTCTCAATGAATGTTACATAATTTCTAAAATTAATGGATATGCTTAACACATGAAAATAAGGAAGAACATACTCCTCTGTTGGTAATTTAGCCAAGATACTAAACTTCATAGCAAACAAAATTCTAAGGGATCTTTCACTTATTTTCTTTTTTTTTTCTTTTTTTTTTTCACTTGAACACAATCTACATGACCACAGAGGGCCATGAAGATGATTAAGGGACTGGAATATTTTTCATATGAATAGAGACTGAGGGATTTGGAATTGCTCAACCTTGAGAAGAGAAGGCTCAGAGGGGTCTTATCAATGTGTATAACTATCTGATGGAAGGGAATAAAGAAGAGGGAGCCCGACTCTTCTCAATAGTACCTGCTGACAGGACAAGAGGCAATGGGCACAGCTTAAAACCCAGGAAATTCCACCTGAACACACACACACACACACAAACACAAAAGAAAAATTAATGTGAGAGTGGTCCAACACTGGAACAGGTTACCCAGAGAGGCTGTGAAGTCTCCATCAGTGGAGATATGAAAAACCTGACTGGACATGGTTCTGCGCAACCTGCTCTGTCTGAACCAGGGGAGTTGGACTAGACAATCTCAAGATGTCTCTTCCAACATAAATGATTCTGTGATTCTATGACCCCATCAAGCAGCAAAGTGGGCATTATTGGACTCTCAGCAGAACATAGGTTCCTTAGTAGTGGTTAGGCTGTGTACGTGCTCATGCTTCTTACTACGCTATTTAGAATTGTTTAATTGTCTTTGTCCTTCCCACTGTTTATCTGCTTCAGTCACCTGTTACTTCATCTCATGTACAAACTAATTCCTTCAGAGTAAGGATTCTTTGTGTTGCATGCACAAACAAATCCTAACAGCAGGCCTTGTTCTATTCTCAGTACTCCATCTCACAAATCATAGTAAAAAATAATGACTCAGAGGGCAGTGTGTGATCTCTGAAACCACTTCCTACTTCATCTAGATGCTTCTTCCACTCAAGCACTGACTCATTTTGATTGTAACATGAGCGCTGCTGAACTTGCAGCCATTATGGCTTGGCTGTCAGCCAGCATATCGCTTTCTTGTTTTAGGAGGTTTCTGTCTGGAGCAAAAGTGATAACAGGGACTTAGAATGAGGCTAATATACACATTTTACCAGACTCCTTATAAAGCCTGTCAGGAGCAGGGTTGATAAGAGCAGTTGGAACAGTCTTGTATTGCTCAGAATGTACAGCTGATTGACCGTACAGCTGATTGAGTGCAGAAGACTGCACATCTGCTTCCAGTTCTCAATCCACACTGCATAGGAATGTGAAGAGATCTCAGACTGGCAGTTCTTCTGGACTTTTTTCAGATGATATATTGTCCAACAGATTTTTCTTACCCAAAGATTTTGCTTATAGCAGCAAAATTCTGATAATATTCCATCTTGACTTTAGCACTTGTGCCACTCTCCTAGCAGGTGTGATGAGATCACTGGTATTTTAAAAAGTGCATCTTCACAATTTACAAGGAAAGCATAGGTTAGATTTTTGCAGGTGTCTGTGTAATTGGTCCCAGAACTGAAGGCTTGCAGCAGATACTTGCATCTGCTGTGACTGTCATCATAACTTGATGGTTGGAAACCCTTCTCATCTGGGGAAGGAAGCCATGCAGTAAAGAGGGAAACTGGAAGCTTTCCTTTAAGCATGAAAATTATTTACCCTTTATTTTTGTAAACTGAAGTGCTTCTGCAAATTGTCCTTAAACTGATTTCTGAACATCTCTTTAGGAACTGAGACAAAGGAAATGTAAATTTCAGAGGGAGAGTTTTTGAGAGGGAGGAGACCTGAAAACTACATCCTCTAGCCCTTGTTATCTCGGGTGTATACCTACGTATAGAAAGTTGTGAAATGCTAATTGAAGGACCCTCTTGTAGATGACAGATTTTTCTGGGCAATCCACAGTATGCTCCCTGCTGCCATATCTCCTGATACTGAAATATCATTAGATGTCCAATGTTAAGCTAAATTTTCTTCTGTTCTTTGAATACCCTAGTGCCTTTCTCCACATTAATGATGTTTTGTAGGGGAGTCATCCATGAGTTGTGCCATGGTAAAGATGACCCTTGCATCCCAACTTGATGCTTGCTTTGTGGTGAGATGCTAAATTGACAGTCTGTAGTAAAAGCACTGTTGTGTGCCAGTGCTATCTCCAATTCATAGGCTTCCTTCTTTCTCTCCTTTCTGCACAATGTTGGCTTTTTGTTTATATTTCATTCATGTTATTTTATCTCTAAATTCCACAACAGGAAATGGCTAATGCATTTGCCCAGAAGCACCTGAGGTCTATAATCCTGAATGTAAGTATGTCTGGAATGACAGAGTGCTTCCTAATGTTCTCTCAATAGAGGTTTCACTTGTGCAGAGTGTAAATTCTGCTGCCCTCAGGGCACTTCCAGAAAAGTGACTCTTTCAAAGGTGAAATTGGAGCCACTTGTTCAAAAGGGCATTATCAGGATGCTTCTTTCTGCTGTTACAGAGCATTATCATTATGCTTCTGATGCAGTATGGAGGTTAAACATCTGAATGTTCATATACAGAGATGTACATGCAGCCTGGCGTACGCCTACAGCTAATACCTCAGTTTTTATTTGTATTCTTTTCATTTCTACCCTATCCTTTATTTTGCAGCATGTGATCAGAGGAAACCGCCCAATTAAAACAGAAATGGCACATCAGCTGTACGTGCTACAGGTCCTGACCTTTAATCTCCTGGAAGAGAGAATGATGACCAAAATGGATCCCAATGATCAGGTCACTATTAGAGCTGAGTAAGATCTGATAGAATAGGACGTACAAGGGGCCTTATTCCTGAGCTCCTTAGCTCCATAGAATTTGCAGTAGGTGGTGCATAAAGTTTCAAAACCACCCCTCACACTGTAGTCCTTGAGGTTAGGGTATGCTCATGGCCATCCTGCTGTATGCTGTGGGACTTTTAGAGATGTAAGTGGTCACTGGAACCCATATATTCCTTTCTTGACCAGTGTGATGCCAGCTGTCGAACTGATTACTCCACCTCTGTGGAGCGCACATCCTTTTATCCATTTCTTTGCAGTATACAAGGAAGCTGGGCATTTTTAAGGTGTCTCTTACTCAGTTCTTAGATGCATTGTAGTCTTGAGTGAGAAATGCCTTAGCATTATCTGAATGCCTAGAAATTGCCTTTAATTAAACTTGAGGCAGTTAAGGAAAAATGCAAACGAATATTTTGTTTGACCAAATATACTGAAACTTGCCATTTTGAAATGGATTGCGTCTTTACATTGTAATGTTAATGACCTCTGGCATCTCTTTGTATTCACTGTGTGAGCTCTGGAGAGAGAGGTAGGACTGTGCATTATGTGAAAATACTGCCCTAATGATTGATCACGTTACCATTTCTTCAGGCACAGAGAGACATCATATTTGAGTTGAGAAGAATTGCATTTGATGCAGAGTCTGACAGCAACACCGTCCCTGGCAGTGGAACAGAAAAACGCAAAGCCATGTACACCAAGGACTACAAGATGCTGGGATTCACTGTATGCATCTAGAGAGAGTGCTGACTGTAAAGCATGTAAAGGCAATCTAAGCAATCTCCATCAGAGTTGTGGGGAAATAAGGAACAGAAATAGCTGTTTGCTTTACCATACTTCTGTATCTGAGTTTTAGAAATTTAGCTACACTCAGACTCCCAAGGAAGATCATTATGAACTTGCTGATTGGTTAAATGCCAGGGCTCATTAGGCACATTCTCTGGAGATATTTACTTACCGTACGCACCTATTCTATGAAGAACTTGGAATTGGCCTGTCTTCTAGAAAGTACAGATAGCGTTGTCAGCAGGTGTCCAAGGTTACCCCTTGGATAGATGTGAGGGAGTGCTTGATGGACAGGCGGTTGTAAAATTCCTTCAGAAAAGGTTCTCACACAATTTCTTTGAGCTAATTTGTTTGGGTTCTTTCTACACACTCCTTTCACAGAATCACATCAATCCAGCCATGGATTTTACTCAGACTCCTCCAGGGATGCTGGCATTGGACAACATGCTTTACTTGGCCAAATTTCATCAGGATACCTATATCAGGGTAAGTGAAGCTGCTGTTTTTTGCAGATACCAACACCTCAGCAGCTCTTCTTAGTGTGTGTTGCATCCTCTTTTCGTAGATTGTTCTGGAGAACAGCAGTCGAGAAGATAAGCATGAGTGTCCCTTTGGGCGCAGTGCAATTGAGCTTACCAGGATGCTTTGTGAGATCCTGCAAGTTGGGGAACTCCGTAAGTACCATTTATTACCCCAGCTTTCCAAGTTGCTGGGCTGATGCTTCTGGAAGTAGCTTACAGGCTGACCAATATTCACAAGCATTTGTACCTTGATCTCACTTCTGCCATGTAAGGACAGGGGGAGCTTGGAGTTGCACTATCAGTGTTCCAGTGATAATACCAGTATCGAAGAAAAGTAAGAAATTCTGTTGTGTGTGCTCTGGTTCTCCTGAAAAACTGACACAAGCAGAAGGCTTCAACTTCTGAAGCTTCAGCAGGGTGCTGTATAAAAAAAACACTCTAGAAACCATCATGAACTTGAGAAAAGTTTAGTAGCTCTGACAGTCTCAAAACAGCATTCTGAGACAATTAACCATTGTAAGAAATTCTATCGGAGAGTCGGAAACAACTGCAAGTAGTCATTTGGGGGGACTAGAATGAAAAGAGTACATGAGTCACAGAGGCTTGCATGCTGAAGCGTGGGGATAGTTGCCATTCCCAATATAGAACGTCTGTGGGGGTCAAAGCATTGAACTGTCTTAATCTCTTTGAGTTAGTACTATTACACACCATCAGGTTTCTGTCACTGTAGTGAATTTTAGTTACTCTTAGTAGCTCTTGTGCAATATGCTCACATGGTTGTGGTTTCTGTTTCTTCCTGAAGCCAATGAAGGCCGGAATGACTATCACCCCATGTTTTTCACCCATGACCGTGCATTTGAGGAGCTATTTGCCATCTGCATCCAGCTGTTGAACAAGACCTGGAAAGAAATGAGGGCGACAGCAGAAGACTTTAATAAGGTCAGAGTGAAGAAGAGGTATTTTTGTAGAATTTTTTGCAGAACAGCACGTGTTCACTCAGCCTGTACGCTTGGTTGAAGAGTAGGGCGCAGGAAGTATGACAGGGCATTGACGTGGGCTGTAAGGGAGGATGGTCCAACTTTTATTTGGTATGACCTGAGGTCATTCTTTGTTCTTCTGGATCTTCAAAGTCACTAGTACGTTCACACTCCTGGCCCTGGTTATTCTATGTCAGTTCTTCGCTTCCACTGAGCTGTGCCCTGGTTCTCTGCTGCCATTAAGCAGCAAGAATGTGACATGCTTTTCCCCCCGCCCAACCTCTTTAGGTTATGCAGGTTGTGAGGGAACAGATCACACGGGCTCTCCCCTCTAAACCAAACTCCTTGGACCAGTTCAAGAGCAAACTGCGCAGCCTGAGCTATTCTGAGATTCTGCGACTACGCCAATCTGAGAGAATGAGCCAAGATGACTTTCAGTCACCACCTATTGTGTAAGTGCCTAACAAAACCAATTGCCTTCTGTGCTTGCCATTATCTCCATTTTCTGCTTACTCTTCCATATTTGATTGCCAGGGAGCTGAGAGAGAAAATCCAACCAGAGATCTTGGAGCTGATAAAGCAACAGCGCCTGAACAGGCTTTGTGAGGGAAGTAGCTTTCGAAAAATTGGAAATCGCAGAAGACAAGGTAAGATGACAGCGTCTACTGCGTTTTTTCATGTGAAGAACTGTAGGCAAATAAGATCTAATGGATTAATCTGTCAGCAGGTGTCTTGCCAGAAACGAAAGCTGGTTACCTGGGCTGTCTATACCAGCCAGTAGTTTGGCATGAAACAGATCTGCATTTCTTAGAATTCTGCCATCCCTTCATGAACAGGAAGCAGTGCTGAGGAATTGGGGGATTAGAGGGATTGGGTGGGGTGACCATAATGTAGTGGCTGTAAGACCTTACGTGAATGATCTTGCTCAGCTTACTCTACTTGATGCGTGTTCCAGAAAGATTTTGGTATTGTCGCCTGGCTCTGAATCACAAGGTGCTACACTATGGAGATCTGGAAGATAATGCCCAGGGGGAAGTGACCTTTGAATCTCTACAGGAAAAAAGTAAGTCCCGATTACTGCTCTGAGCACACTGTGCAATGTTCTGTGCTCTGCCGTCTAGAGGCTGTTATGAGTACCATCCTAGAGATGAGAGAAAAAGAGCTGTGGCTGAAGCCCTGAGATGAGATCAACTTTTGGTCCTTGCCCAAATCCTTTGAGTCTTGGAATTGCTTAGTATTTCTTATAACAGCCAACTGTAGGGATTTGTTACTGGTAATGTGTTTTGGAAAACTGCAGTAATGAGCTACAGGAACAATGCTCAGTTGCAAAGACAAAACAAAGTTCTGTCTTTTCATGATTAGGATTTCTTGTTTGAGTTTTACTTTTCACTGTTAGTTCCAGTTGCAGACATCAAAGCCATTGTCACAGGGAAGGACTGTCCACACATGAAGGAGAAAAGTGCACTGAAACAGAACAAGGTAAGTGCTCCCTTTTTGCCTATAATATCCAATGCTGTAGAGTTGAAGACTGTGAAAGCAAGCAACAGGGGCAAATGGTCTTCCACACTGCAGGCGTATTGTTTACAAAACCCATCTCATATCTGGGCCTTTTCCTAGTACTCATTTGTGATTGCTAGGCGCTGTGAGCATAGTCTGGTTGCGCTATAGGCTATTTGGAGTTGCTCAGAATAATGATATGGGAAAGTGCACTGAGCTGCAGCAAGGCAGCTTCTCTTTTTGGGTTAGTAGGCAGAAGGTGCTGTGATGTTTTGTTCAGTCAATGAGTGAAAGATTCTTTTCCATTCAGGAAGTGTTAGAATTGGCCTTCTCGATATTATATGATCCTGATGAGACCTTGAACTTCATTGCACCTAATAAATACGAGGTAAGAAACATAGTGGTTATAGTAGAATGTAAAGCAATTAACTTCAGAGATTAAGAAGGATCAGTTGCTTCTCATGAGAGGCTTGAGCAGGATGTCTCCCACCAGGTTCATTCTTAGAAAGTGTTGCCGATGCTTAGTATTAATCTTCTGGGTTTTTTTTTCCCCAGTTATCTTTCTCTTCTAAAAAAAAAAAAAATTCCTACTCTGATTTCCCTTAGTCTGGACTGCTACTTTCTTTCCTCCTATGCAGTCACTTGTTCCCTTTTCCCCATTCTATAAGACACTGATGCCTAAAATAGCTTTGCTTTTTCTGTTATTATGCCACAATAGAAACTCTTGGCCCTCTCCTAGAGCGATGGGGTCATGCTTACCTCTAGGCTTCCAACTTCCGTTGGAAATCTCTATGGGTGCTGTTTTGGGGTTGTTTTTTTTTCCCCCCCCATAGGTTAACTCCCTCCCGTTTCCTATTTTGGAGCTGTATAGGAGTATCTCTAATTGTTGCATGGATGGAAAGATTCAACATAACCTATCGTTTATGTCCAGAGTTGTGAATGACCCTTTTTTTTCCCCACAGTACTGTATCTGGATTGATGGGCTTAATGCGCTCTTGGGGAAGGACATGTCCAGTGAGCTGACTAAAAGTGACCTGGACACATTGCTGAGCATGGAAATGAAGCTGAGACTCCTGGACTTGGAGAATATCCAGATCCCCGAAGCGCCGCCGCCCATCCCCAAGGAGCCGAGCAGCTACGACTTCGTGTACCACTACGGCTGAGGGGGGCTGAGCTGCACTGGCCGCTCCAGGCAGCCTCGGGCCTACGGCGGGCGGCCGGCGCTGTTGTTACTCGCACGAAGCCCGCGGTGGGCGCAACCGTCTGAGCGCGCTCTGCCGCCCGGCCGTTCGCGGCGGGGCCGCCGGTCCGCGCTGCGGCCGGGGCGGGGCGGGGCGGGGCGAGCGGGCCCGCGCAGCCGCCTGGGCCACCGCACGGCTTCCGTACGAGTTACAATAATAACCAGTAGCGCTCCTCTGGCTGCCGCCGCCTCTGCCTCTTTCCGCTTGGGCCCCGCCCTGCGCGGCTACGCCACCGGCGTAGGCCCCGCCCACCTCAGGCATCCTCTGTCTTCTTCCCTCCCCCCTCGCCCCCCGACGTCACCGGCGCCTCCGCTTCCCCTGCTGGCGCCCCTCCCCTCCCCGCCGCCGTTCCCGCCGCCGCGGCCCCTCACCAGCGCTCCACCCCGCTCCCGCCGCCGCAGCCCCTCAGCAGCACTCCCTCCTTCTCCCGCCCCCGGCGTTGGCCCCATCAGCGGCACGCCACCTCCCCGCGGCGCGGCGCCGGCGGCGGGCAGCCGGGGGCGCATGGCGGCGGCGGTGAGCGGTGCGGCGCTGGGGCGGACGGCGCTGGTGGCGCCACTGGTGCTGCTCTACTACGGCTTCTCCATCGGCATCACCTTCTACAACAAGTGGCTCATGAAGGTGCGGGGCGGCGGGGCGGCGCGGGGCGGCGGCGGGCGGGCGGCGGCAGTGACGGCGGCTGTCGGTCCCGCAGAGCTTCCCCTTCCCGCTGCTCGTGACCCTGCTGCACCTCCTCCTCATCTTCGGCCTCTCGGCGCTCGCCCGCGCCCTGGCGCGCTGCCGCTCCGGGCGGCCGCGGGCGGCGCTCTCCTGGGCCGACTGCCTCCGCCGGGCGGCTCCCGCAGGTACGGCCGGCGCGGAGGGCTGGGCGGCGGCGGGGCGGAGGCCATGCCTGCCGCGGGGGGGGGCCCGCTGGCGGGCCAGAGGAGCGAGAGCGGCCGCTGAGCGGGGGCGTGAGGCTGCCCACGGCGCTTGGGCCGTCGTGGCGCCCTCTCGGGCCTCTTCGGGGCCGCGTTTGAGGGCGGCTCTCGGGCCGGGGCCCTGGGGTGGTCTTCAGGGGCGGCGTGCCGCAGCGCCCGGAGGAAGCGGGGCGTCTGCCGCCTCCCTTCGGTAGGCGTGACGCGGGGGCAGCGGCGAGCGTCGCTCCCGCGGGTGCCCAGCACTGCGGGCGTCCCGTGCGTTTTCTTACCAGGTGCAGGGAAGGTGTAGGTGTTATTTAAAGCTTTAGCTTTAGACGTGCTGTCTTTATTGCTCATAACAAAAACTAGTTAGAATATGGAGAGGACACACTGAACGTATTTTTCTGAAGGAGCCACTGGCCCATGAGAACATACAATGAGAATCGTGTTCAGTACCTCCGTAAGTTGTCTCTGCAAGTTATTTTTTCCCTTTAAAGTTGGTATCAAGCCATGCGTTTATGTTATTTCAGGAGCTTTTTCTGATTGGGACTTGGTCTTCATGATACACAAGGTCATCATACATGACACACAAAACTGCTATAGCTGAGACCAAGGAGTGAAGCTCCTACTCAGAGCACAGGACTCTAGCTACTTCAGCAATTCTTTGGCTGTATATTATGTTGATTCAGTTGTTGTCATACTGTCTCCCAGAGAACAGCATCTGGACTAAGATCTCTGGCAAGGTTTGTAATACCTTACATAACACGCCCCGTGGTTTCTTGAAAAATGCTTTCACCGCATCTGTAGCAATACTACCTTTCAGCATAGCATGCCACTGGATCAATAAAAGTGTTTCCTGTGGTCGGAAGCTTGTATACAAGGGAGAATAGACTGTAACAAGAGCTGCAGCAGGATTAAGGGTGTGTGCTGAGGATTGTTGCCAGACTTGCTTCTTCAGGCTTCTTGCAGTGGCCGTCATACTTACCAGTTATCGTGCTCTGAAAAAGACTTTGTGCAAATCTGTGATGGCTTTCAGTCAGAGGGAGGGCAAGGGTTATTTCTGCACTTTTGCATAGTGTGTATTCAGTGAGTGCGTTGCTGAGCCCAACTTAAATAGGGAATAGGACAGAAACATGAAGAGCTGAGGATATCTGAGCTACGTTGGTACTGAAGAGTTAACCTGAGGAAAACGTTTGGTTTTTTTTTTTTTCTAGGTCTGCTCTGCTCTCTATGTTTATGGTCAAGTAGCAGGGTTGTGTTTGTTTTTTTTTTTTAATGTAGAGGAAGACAGTTAACTTCAGGATTTTTTTCTTTGATTCTTTAGCTCTGTCAACTTCCTTGGATATTGGGCTGAGTAACTGGAGCTTCCTATACGTCACTGTCTCCCTGTGAGTACAACCACCATCTTCCCTGGGAGCCCTCTGGTGAGGTTTAGAAAGGGCTTTGTCAGGGTCAGTTTCTTGAATGGGTGCATGGCTTGGTGGGGTTGGCATGCAGGGTCTATGATAGCTTGCTGGTAGCAACGTAGAAGTGGGTGATCTGGTTCCTAATAGTACTTTGCTGGGAAGGACTACATTGAAGGAGACTGACAGTGTATTTTGGTCCTTACAGCTACACGATGACCAAATCCTCTGCCATTCTCTTCATCCTGCTTTTTTCACTGCTCTTCAAGCTGGAGGAAGTGGTAAGGGTCCCACACAATGCTTTAGGGAGGGAGAAGGTCAGGCCTAGGGAAATAGGCAGTATGTGTACAAGAAACATAGAGGAAGAATGCAATTATGTGAATGAATCTGAAGGAGAGGAGGTGTCTGTCTCTGTTCAGCTCCAGGAGTCTGTAGTGACTTTGTGTTTGCTCTCATCCAGAGGATGGCATTGCTGCTGGTGGTTCTGCTCATCGCTGGGGGGCTCTTCATGTTCACCTACAAGTCCACACAGTTCAACGCACAGGGGTTTGTGCTGGTGCTGTGTGCGTCTTTCCTTGGGGGTATTCGCTGGACTCTCACGCAGATACTTATGCAGAAGGCTGAACTGGGTATGTAGGGTCTTAGGAAGTGGGTGGTGGTGCTGGTAATGGGGAGGGGAATCAGGAGGTGGTAGCCCTTGCTGCAGAAGCAAAACATCTTGTGTAAGGGACAGTGTTTGAAACCTGGGGCAGAGGTTATCTGTTGATGGCTAATGAAGGTGGCTTGGCCCTTGCAGCTGCACAGGCGTGGGCATTACAAATAAGGTGTATGTCTAGGAATGGTGCTAATAAAGGCTCTAGGAGCTGTGTTATTCCCTGGTTTGTTGCTACCTGGTCTGTTATTGGTTCTCCTCTTTCAGGGCTCCAGAACCCCATTGATACCATGTTTCACCTGCAGCCGCTCATGTTCCTGGGGCTCTTCCCACTCTTTGCAGTGTTTGAGGGTGCGTGAGTTAATTAGAGAAAGCAGGGATAGCTTTATAGAGTGGTTGGGGACATTGCTTAGCAGTTTGTTGTTTGAGATGATTCATTCAGACAAGTGAACAGCTATGAACTTTACAAAGTAGTTAAAAACCTGGAGTTATAAGGATCCAGATATACCTTACGCTGGCAGAACATTAAAAGAGGTCATAGGAATAGTAGCCTGCCAAACTTGTGGAATTAAGGGCTATAAAGAACTGGCTCCACATCCTCCTGATATTGGAATGTGAGCAGCCCACCCCATCTTGTTGTGAGGAGTCCTGGGAGTTGGGGAAGGTACTCTGCTACTCACTGTCTTGTTCCTAGGCCTGCCTTTGTCCGTATCAGAGAAGCTCTTCTGTTTCCATGAACCAGGAATGCTGTTCTCTCTGGTAGGGAAGCTGTTCTTGGGTGGAATTCTTGCCTTTGGTCTAGGCTTTTCTGAGTTCCTCTTGGTTTCCAGAACATCTAGCCTCACCCTTTCCATTGCTGGCATTTTTAAGGTAAGGCATGGTTCCTGTGCTAATACTAGAAGGCAAGTACTGAGTCATGGGCCTCATGGGGTGGGAACTTCCTTAGAGCCTTAGAAATCATCTCCTGTTATTTTCGTTCTCTTTGCACAGGAGCTTGGCGCTCCTGTGCAAAGTCTCTGCAGTGAAATCCCTTTGTCCCTGACAGCAAGGGGCAGAGACTGGCGGCTGTTCTATAAAAAATAGTATTAAGGTCCAGAGTTTGGTGGGATCTGGGATGGACTAAAACACATGGGCCTCATGAGCAATGGATGGTGCAGGAGGGAGGAGGGGTAAGAAGGGCATGCTCTTGCATCAGACCTGGATATGAACAAACCACTGGTTTGAACTATCTCTTTAACCTAGTGTGGCACATTCTCCCCGCCTTTGAGGAATCCAGCACACAAACTTTTGAGCTGAATGGTGACATGTGAAATTTGTCTGATCCGGAAGTCACAGGATTCCCATGTAGCCAAGCTATGCAGTCAGAGGACTTAAAATCCCACATCCCAGTTTAACAGGTCGTTCTGTTTCTAGAAACTGTTTTTAGAACTCTCTGCCCATGGAATAATGTGCTGATGGAAGTTAGCAGCCTGGCATCTTGATCTAGGCTTGAGCTGTAAAACGTCTCATGCATATCTCCTCAGGCCCTGCCCTGCCGCTTGTCATGTTTTTTGTTTCCACAGGAAATCTGCATTTTATTCCTCGCCACACGTTTGCTGGGAGACCGCCTCAGTCTCTTGAACTGGCTGGGCTTTGCTGTCTGTCTGTCAGGAATCTCCCTTCATGTCATTCTCAAAGCCATGAATTCCAAAGGTGATTCTGTTTTAAATCCCTTTCTGTTTCGCTGTAGGCATTCTCGTAGCATCACTAGGAGCTGTGTCTAGTTCCAGCTCCTTGCCAACGCCGGGTTTGATGGGTACTCTAGCGAGTTTGTCACTAAATGGGCTGTCTGCATGCAGGTGAAAAAGCACTGAAGTTACACAAAGAGGCCAGCTCCGACCCTGACCTGGAGCTGCTGCTGCGCCACACTGAACATGTTGAGGAGGAGGAAGAGGATATTGAAACCCCACAACAACACTGACTGAACATGAAGCATAAAGACCCCTGCTCTGTTCTTACCAAACCTGCCTGACAGCTATCTAGGAGGAAGGTCCAAGAGTCTCTGTCTGTGACCACCCGAAGGAGAGCCAGGGCCTGGTGAGAGAGTCCTGCTGTTCTACTACAGTGTGGATCTGTAGATGCTGCACAAGAAAAAGGCAATAGCCCTTTCACCGAGAGCGAACTTGGAAGACGAGCCCTGATTCAGTGGAAGTAGAACGGCATGGTGAGACTGGGAAATGCTATAGAAAGCTTGTTAGGGAATCCTGAAGACTGTGTATTGAGAGTGTAGACCATGAGCTCTAGAATGAGCATGGACATGCCTGGTCTGCAGACTGAGTGGTTCAGGGATGATTTTAGTGTTGTTTAGGCTTTGGCTTCAAAAGAGAAGGTAGATATACCTTCCTATACTTTCTTTATGGTTCTGCTAAGTAGGAACTCCCATCTTGGTGGGAGCAGATGACTATATATAAATCCGTAGAGTTGTCCCAGGAGCCTTTGTGCCTGGTGACTTCCATGTTCTGTGTGTATAGTAAGGAGAGAATTAAATGCTGGTATTTGGGACCAATTGAACATAGCCAAATGATTGGTTGGAGGAAGGACAGGGATGCATGAGTACTTCTGGCCCTACAGGCCAAGGGGAGAGAGAGTATCTCAGGAGTATCACAGGAGATCTAGCTTGAGCAATAAGCTTATCAGGAAGAATGTGGGTATTTGAGAGGGGGATTTTTTGTTTTTTAAATAAACTGTTTTTCTGATTCCCTTTTGTCTGCACATTATGCATCTATGCTTCATCAAGCAGAGGTCACTTGTCTTCTGAACTCCTTTCCATTTAGACCCACGCTGACCTTGCTACTGCATGCCAAATTATTTTTGAGGCTTGGCACATAAAATACTTGCCCATGAACAGGATCCTTGATCTCTAGGACTAGGGGGATCTTCCTGCAACCTGTCATGTTTGTGCCAGCCAAGAGAGCATGCTGACTTGTCTGCCTTCATGTGTGAATAAGACACTGTATCCTAAGATGACTTTTAGTATTGTGGCTTTTTGTAGGAATCCTATCTTTTTGCCCCATTGGATTGGCTTAGTTAGTACTGCAGCCTTATCCAGGAAAGGGGAGTGGTGCAGGATTTAAGATGTGTCTTTTTCCTTTCTGCTAAGCCACACGTGGTGTTGGGCAGGTGGCTGGTTTTTTGCATGACAGAATTTTCACCTCTTTGAAAGTTTTGTTCGATGCTAGCTTTTGGAGTGGAAGTAACTTGAGAGAGTTTCCCAAAGGGATAACAGTGTGATCCTTCTCCTGAGAGGATCTGGGTATTAAAGTGAACTTCTCATATTCTGTTTGAGAACCTGAACTATTTTGATTAGACTGTCCCTCTGTGGATGTTGCTTCATAGTTTTCAGATATGAAGTCTTTCTTGATGACTTTAATCAAGAGCATGTCCTGCAAAAAACTGAGTCATAGAATCATAGAATACCAGGTTGGAAGAGACCTTAACGATCATCTGGTCCAACCTTTCTTGGCAAAAGCACGATCTAGAGAAGATGGCCCAGCACCCTGTTCAGCTGAATCTTAAAAGTGTCCAATGTTGAGGAATCCATCACTTCCCTGGGGAGATTATTCCAACTGGTTCTGAAGAAGAAAATTTTTGTTAATGATCATCTTTAATGATGTTCTAATAGACACTGGTAACTTGCTTTGGAGCAGACAGCAGGTGGTGCAACTACCTCATGTAAAGCTACTGAACCAGCAGTTCCAGGCCAGGCTGGCAAACCAAGGGATCTTGTGCATCAAGTAGGATGCCTGGAGCTGAGAATGGCTTGGTCTGTCCCTAGCTGGATTTTCCAATAGGTGGGACTTGTGATGCTTCCAGCAGGATTCACCCTGTTTACCCTACCGATAGGTGTAAGCCCCAAGCACTAAATACTCTGTACTTGATGTGGGGCAGTGATGCTTTCTGCATATGATCTGTATTTAGCAATACCGCAGCTGCACTTTGCATTTCACTTTCCACTCTCCTAGAACTGAACCTCAGGCATCCTTCTACTGTGTAGCTCTCAGGTCAGGATATCAGGTCCCTGTAAATCCAAAGTAAAGGCGACTTTGTTCACAGGCCAGGATTTGCACCACGTACGGTGCTTGAAGATGAAATTTGATTGTGCCAATACAAGTGCTGGTGAACTGTAGAACCCTGTAGATTGTTGCTTCCAGTCTTGTTTCCCCTTTAAAATAGAGGGGATGCCCTAGAACCTAGTGCCCACACTTAGCATTTCTGATCTAGACACAGCTTTTTGGCAACAAATATTACACTGTCTTTCACTCCAGTGAAGTGTGCTCAAAACAGCTTTTGGGACAAGCAGTTAGTTCTGCACCCTTCCCTGGAGAGTTGCTAGCTGCTTGCTTCCAGTGAGGCTAGGTAGATGTCTGTTTCCTTGTTCAGTAAAATTTTGTCCTTTTCAGAGATAAAGGTAAGAGAAACCTGGAAATAAGAACATAAAAGTGTCTACTGCTTCGTGATTTTACCACAGCATGTGGTACAGGTAGTCAGTCCAGTTTGCTTGTGAGACTGACTGGGCACCATTCATCTGTCTTGGACAGAATCCTATTCTAGTTCCTTCTAGTATCCAGATAGGAATGGCAGAGGATCTTTGTCCTATTACCGCCCATTAATTTAAAAAGCCCTTATGCAGAGCTTGGTGATAATTAGTACTTAATTACTCCTTGAGATTCAGCGGAGGAAAAATTTTTCCCCCAGCCTCCTAAATTCAGATAGGGATCTTGCGGTAGGTTCATGGTAGGGCATGTTCCGCAGGTGCTTCTGTGACCAGCACACAGCAAGGAGGCCCTAATCCAGCTCATGCTGAAGTACTTCTGCTGCTTTTCTGGGTCTGCAGTGCTAGGATGGTTTTTTACTCAGTGGCAGGTTGGGACTTGCTGAAGGTGGTCCTGCAAGGATTCCTGCCTGGAACTCTAATCCACAAGGTCCTCTGTTTCTGGGAAAGCATTGCTGGTTTGCAGTATTTATATGACTTTTCCCTGTGCAGTTCTCTCTGCAGGAACCTCACTGGGGTAGAGTTGACTATGCTATGATTGCTTGTGTGCAGAACAGGCAGGATCCATATTTTTGCCACTCCTCTCTCCCTTCATCCCTCCAACACTTGACTTTCTATGTCCCAGCTTCTTTTAGGAGTAGTGCAGGAATGAAGTTGCTTCTTAGCTCCCAGTAAGCACCCAGTAGCTCTTGAGGGAACCTCTTCTTTAAAATGTCGTGGCTGGCAGGACTGCTGGCAGCATCAGTGCTGTCACCAATCTGAAGGCTTTACCTGGGACTCTGCCTTTATCCCCAAAATTCAATCAGAAGGTCAGGACTAGAGCAGACTCAGTGTCAAACACATCAAATGCTAATTAGTCTGTGTGTAAATGTGGTTCTTTCTGACCAAGCACCTACTGTGTCCTGGACCCAAAAAATGACATGGCTGAACAGCTAGCTGTGTCCCCAGTATCCCTCTTACTCCTGCTGCAATATGTGTAAAATGAAGGTGCTACACCATCCCAGCAGGTACTGATAGTCATGTTTAATACTTCTGCTCAGCATGGTAGATGTTTCTGCATAGGCTTAGGGAGTAGAGGTGACAGGACCTGTGAATCCGGGGAGAGAGAATGCTCTAAGGGTTTCCGAAAACTGCAGTGATGCTTCCCGTCCTCTCAATTCCACCTTTTACTTTATTTTTTCATTCTACCCTGTGGGTGGAGCTTAAGAGCTTGCAGGGGCAGGGACTTTGGGTCATTGCCTTTGTGCTTAGAGTTGGGATTTTAAATTGTGATGTGCTTTCAAATAATTAAAATGTAAAAACATTTTGTTTGGTTTTTTTTATTCCTGAGGATTGGTTTCTGCATTCTTTTCATAAAAAGAGAGAGAACATACACTGACAATCTGATCTCCCTATTCTAGATGGTTTAAGAAAAAAAATAGCAACTAGATCTCTGTATTTAAGGATGTTTTAGCTTTTGTGAGGTATGTTTGTAAACTAATGGTGTTGGGTACCAAGTTAGTTGCTAGATGCAGGTGATGAGTTCAATAGCAGATGTTCAGGAAGAAGAATGTAAAAAGGATGGATAGTAATCTGCATCAAACATTTCACGATAAACTTCTCAGGCAGTAAGGGATGGCATATGAGGAACTAGCAGTGAAGAGCTGTTCCTGTGAAACTGGCTGAGATACAGAACTTAGAATCAGCATATCCAACGGATGTTTAGATTCTAAATAACTGTTCTGTTTGGAAAATCTGGGGACATATAGCCTGATGGGGAACCTGAAGAAATTGCACTTTCCTGCATACCTGTGGGAGATTAACTTAATGTGTACATGGCTTCTTTACTGCTTTGAAAGTCCTTTTTTGTCTGTTTTATGCTAGAACTGCTCCTACCATTCAGTTGAAATAGCACATTGATTTAATAACATTATTTGGGATAGCATGTTCCCTGCTGGCCAAAGCTCCAGAATGTTAGAATCACAAAGTCTAGAATCAGTCAGGCTTGCTAGAATAAGGCGGGAAGGGGCAGGTGTTTCACAGCATCTTCAGGACTCGTTTGAGGCATGGAAAAATTTGCATGATAACTCATCAGAGAGAGAAGGCACAAGCCCCTGGGTGGGCATAATTGGAAAATGCAATTTCTTCTTGAGCCCTGATACCTTTGGGAGTCTTCTAGTGCTAGGAGTCTTCAAGTCACCTTGTATATGATTTAGCCACTGACTCTCTGTTCCTTTAGCTTCTACTTGAACAGCTAGATCAAGAATTATATGACAAGCAGAGGTCCATCTGTGTACCAGCCTTGAGTCAGGTCTCTGTGAGGTGAAGGCTGATGGGCCAGCCCCAGCATGCTACAAAGAGGTAAGAATAGACACTGCTCACCCTTCAGCACCTCATTCCACAAGTGACCAAAGCAGGAATGCTAACAAAACCATGTGCCCAGCCCAGAATATGTGCCCAACTATGCATTAAAGACATGGTCCTGCCCTTTCATTGAAGAGAGGATCTTCTTGGAGTCCTATTGGGAACCATGCAGCTTGACCAATTTTGAGGGTCTACTGAGGCCTCTCTGCTGCAGCTGGGGGTTCTTCTAGCATCTGTGCATCAGTGTGTTTGTCTGAGCAACAGTCCTGGATCTAAATTGCTTTCTCTAGTCTGGAGCATTTCTGCCGAGATCTATGTGCACCTGCCTTCATGGTGCTGTCATGCACTCCCAGCCACGTGTGCAGGGGTAGCTGTAGATCTGTAATTTAAGAATAGAAAGGCACCTCCTTCACTGGAGTTTCAGAGCTCCAGCATAGAAGTTTGCATTTAAAAACAGTGTTAGTGTTGGGTATAAATGTCATTGCTGCAGGTGCCTCACTGGGGTTACCAAACCATAAGCAGCCCTGCTTAAGTCTCTTCATCTTCCTGCCATTAACTGACCAAACAAAGGGGGCTTTTGCACTCTAAACTGTTGTTGAGTGCTTGGTGTTGCCTGGGAAATGTAAAAGGAAAATGAAAGGATCCTATTGTTTGTGGGTTTATCTTGCTTTTGTAACAGCTTCTGGTGAGAGCCTAAACTTTGCAAGGGAGGGAGCACAGTGTGTATGTTCCCCACTCCCCACACCCCCTGTGCCAGCGTTGCTGTTCTTGGTCCAAGATCTGCTTGCTCCGCTTTTGTTCACCCGCATCCACTGTGTCGGTCTGCTCTGCATCCCTCCTTCAGTAGTGGCAGGAGCACCACTGGGTGGGTGTGGCAAATCCTACGATTTGTGGTGGGTGGACCTCACCACTCTCAGTGACCTGAGACCAGGTCTCCATCACAAATTTCAAGGCTCTGATTAAAGGAGGTGCAGAGGTGAGGCACAGAGATGATAAAATGTGGAAGCGGTGTTGGTGCTTTGGGGAAACGGACAAAGATTGACTTCAAAGCAGTGAGGCGCAGCCATCCTGTTGGCCAGAGCCATCTTTCTCAGCTCTCTTCCCCTATCCATTGCATCTCTGAGCCTTCCAGAAGCACTTCTGTTCCCTACATTTGGAAAAACAAGAAGTTAGTGATAAAGTGTCTGTGATGAATGCTTTCCTATCGCTTTTTGACCTTCGCTGCTGCTTGTTCCACTCTGCTTTTACTTTCACTGACTGCTGTGTCTGCAAGGCTCCTCTGTACTCCAGAGCTTCACCAGGCCTCAGCTATGTTGGCTCTGAGGCTCACCTGGTGAGGACTCCTAGTGGAGAGTGTCATATCGTTCAGGGCAGAGCACTCAGTTCTTGGCTGCTTTAGTACTCACTCTCAGCAAGAAATGTTTTAGAAACAAAATGGAAGCTCTGGCTGTTTGGAGAGCTGCAGGAGAGCCCATTTGAATCCACCATGAAGCTGGTAGGGATGCTCTTCCGTTTGAAGGGCCTGATGCTCTCCTGAGTGCCCCCTTCCTGGGACTTTGACTCCCTGAGAAGTCTTAGTACTCCAGCTCTGCCTTGGAGCTCTCAGAGCAAATCTTGATTGCTTGCAGTTAGGCGTACCTGATTTTGCAGGCTCAGCTAGTGCAAGCAGCGAGTTTAGTGTAGGAGATCAGTGAGCAAAGTAAAAAGGCTTTGGCAGGGGTCCATGCAGGAACTGGCAAGAAGGAAGGGGTAAAAGCTTTGTGATTTTTTTGGAAAATGGCAGTGTTCCTCTCTAGGCAACTCCACTGGGAGTCCCTCACCTGGGACTCCTCTCTGTCCACGTATTCCCTGGCTCCCCTCCCCAGAAGCCTCAGGGGTTGAGGGGATGGGTCCTTGGTGAGAGGTCACTACCTACCTCCTAGGGTCAATTCCTGGAATAGGCCTATAAAGGAAGTTAGTGGGCCTCATCCTCACTTTTGCTGAAGTTGTTGTCCTGCATCTGGATGTGGTCTCGCTCAGGAGCAGGACTAGGGTGCTAGGTGGCTCCTAGGCAATATGGCAGATTTGTGGGCAAGCTCAGGAGGGGTGGTGTGGTACTGTATGCTGGCACAGAGTAGTGCAGCGGAGTGTTAAAGAAGCAGTACAGCTTGTCTGTTGAACACTGTCCGTCTCACTTGAATGGGTACTAACATTTAATGAAAGGAAGAAAGAACCCCTGCCCACCCTCTTTCATATAAGGAAAAAACTCTACTGTGCACTGAAAATGCCAGAAACAGAAAAAGAGGCAAGGATGAAGGACTTAAAGGAGGAGACAGGAGTGCTGTAGCAATGGCACAAAGAAAATGAGAAGGCACAATCTTGTAAGGCACATTCTAGGCATGAAGAGGTAGAGTTGGAGTCTGCTGAGGAGACAGAATGGAAGTACGCAGGGGATGGTAATGGGGAGCGGGAGCTGGGAGTACCAGTAGGATCCTATTTGTGTCTGCAAATAACCCTGGGTGGCTGCGCAGCTCTTTGGCCTTGTACAGAGGCTTCTCGTCGTTGCTGAAGCTGTTTCAGACTTGGATCGATGCAGTGGGCTTGGGATTGGAAACACTGGGTAAACCTAGCCCTGTGTACAGGCACAGGGCTGTGAAGTCTCCTGCCTTTGTCTGTGCCACACTGTGGTCTCTGCAGTCTTCTGAGAGGAGCGATGAAGCTCGTTGGTCATGCAGACTGTTTTCTGATGAGCCCCAAGTCGGGCCGCTTTAAGGGATGGGAGAAGTAGTTTTCTGTACAGTCAATCATTGTGTGGAACAGTTTGGTTCTACCTGCTTCCTCAAAGGAAGTGTGTGAAGGCTGAACATGCTGGAACCACTCTTGAGCACTGCAGTGTTGGGGAGACCCGCGCCTGCATGCAGCAGCACAGACACACGAGCCCTCTGCTGGGGAGAGCACACACACGTATGTTTGTACTGTGCAGGCCCTCCCCCATCTGTGCGGGCCCACGCGCACACACTGACGCACAGCCATACCCAGGAAATAGAGGGCTGTGATTGAATATTGATGGTGTTTGAACTAATTAACCAGCGGAAGCAAAGCTGAATGAATCTCAGAGGTGCTGCACTCCTCCCGCAAGCTCTGTTCTTGCCTGTAAGACCAGGTGTTTACAGTGCGCTGATTTTGCCCCCCTACCCATTCCCCTGGGAGACCTCTTTATTTAAGAACAGATTCTTGGCTTCCTGCTGAAATTTCAATACAGTAAACATCCTGAGGGCAAGGAGAAAGTGTCCCTGCAAACCCCTCTGCACTCCTCCGGTCCTCTGCCCAGCAAACAAGGTATCATCAGCAAGCTTGCTGTGGGAAAGCCAGCCTGGCTCCAAAACACACAGGAGTAGCAAGGCAGAGTGGCCACACAGGCGCCTGGTGCCCAGCAGTAGGGCTGCTTCAAGCTGTGCTTCATTTCTTGTTCCAGCTGAATATCTCTGTAGCTTTTATTACGCGGTTTGTGCCTGGTGCCTAGTGAGATGGGGAAAGAGGAGCTCGGGGTGCAGACAGCTGGAAGGCTGGTTACCACCCAGCCTGGGACTGTAAAGGGCTCACATTCATCTGTGATCTTTGCAGTGGCAAATAATTGCCCCTAACTCTATACCCCTGCTTCTGCACTGAGGCTCTTTTTTTTCATCGTTGGGGTATGCAGGTTTTGATGTTCGCAGCCCTGGGTCTCTGCAGTCCAAGGAAGTTGAAAGAACCTTTGCTTCTGGTCTGCACCCTATACTCGGAAATGGCTCAATTTTCTGGAGTCTTGCTAACCTGAGAGGTTCTGTGTCCTGCAGTTGCTTGGGGAGTCATATTTTGGGGGGTGAACTGTTTGTCTTGCTTTTCATTAGGAAAGGTAATGCAGCCAAAACTGAGCTGTGTCTGGGACTTAGGAGAGTGGTGATGGTATTTCCTGCTGAGGGACCAGCTTTGCTGAGTGCAGTTAAGCCTCCCATGAGGAGTGTGCTCTTCCAACAGCACAGGTAGGTGTGCCACTCCCCTCCCTTCTCCCAAACGGTGGTCTTGTTGCCAGGAGCCAGGATGTCTGAATGCCTGGCTGGGCCTCTCCCAGCCTGGCCTCCCAGGGGAGCGGTCTGTACCTGCCCTTCCTCTGGACCTTGCCAGGAGCAGAGGCTGCTGCCAGCTTCTGGCTGCTTGCCCAGTGAAAAGTAGCAGAATTGACCATGCAATTGTTAATGAAAATCAGAAGCAGGAGGATGCAGCCAGGCCCTGTAATTGCACTAATTTGAGCCATCGTTATGAACGTGCTAAGAGCCACTCTCCTGATCTCAGCCTAGTAATTCTTCTAACTTCATGTTTCAGTACCTCCTCCACCACTCTGCACAAGGCAGACCCACCTGCCATGTGGACATAATTCACTGTATAAGGGGACCTGGAAGGCCTTATGTCCTGTCCCTTGTCCTGTGGAGCTGCTGCTTTGTTTCTAGATGTTGAAGGTCTTCAGTGGAACTCCCCAGGGAGAATGAGGTGGAGCTGGTGCCAGATGTTGGAGACTGTGTGCTACACAGCACTTTGTTTGCAGCCTTGAATTCTCCCTCTGTCAGAAGACAAGATGGATCAGCCTTGGCCAAGCAGGAGCTTCCTGGACTCTGAAAGTATGGGAGTGGGAAAGCAAGTGTTCAGCTGTCTTGAATGGCAGGGTCTAGGGGGGCAGCAAAGTGTGTGTTGGGAGGGGACCATGTAGGTGATGCAGACAGCTTACATTTTGTCTCATCCTGCCCTGTGAATTTGGAGCTAAGAGACTCTTTCCCCTCCTATGTTGAGTTAGAGATCACAGGATAATTCAGGTGGGAAGGGACCTCAGCGGTTTTCTATGCAGGCAGGGTCAACTATGAGATCAGACCAGGTTGCTCAGGGCTTCATCCAGGCAGATTTTGAAAACCTCCAAGGTGGGAGACTGCATAGCCTGGACCCGTGCTTCAATGCTTGACAATCCTCATGAGGAACAGGTTTTACCTTATCTAGTTTGAGCATGTCTTGATAGTTATGCCCATTGTCTCTCATCCTCCCACTGAGCAGCACTGATAAGAGCCTGGCTCTGTCTTCTCAGATAACTTCCTTGTAGGTACTGACAGATTGCTATGAGGCCCCCCCAAAACCATCTCTTCTCCAAGCTGAACAAGCCTCCCTCCCTCTGCTTTTCCTTACAGGGCAAGTGCTTCAAGCCCTGAGTACCTTGGTGGTCCTTTACTGAACTCCCACTAATTTGTCCGTGTCTTTCCTGTATCGGGGGCGGAAACTGCATGCAGTATTACTTCATGGGGACTAACAAGTACTGGTATAAAGGGATAGTCACTTCACTTGATCCACTGGCTGTGTTCCTCTACTACAGTGTAGGATGCTGTTAGCTGCCTTTACTGCCAGTGCACACAATGTTCAATGTGCTGTCTACCCAGATACCCAGGTTCTTTTCAGATGAGGCGTGGGAGAGTCGAGGGTGATCCTGGAGGCACTTGGGCAGACCCCTAGGGTGCCCCAGTGCACGTTTCAGCCTAGTGCCTTGGCAGAGACACTGCAGGGGTGTTTGCCCCAGAGGGATGAACTGCAGCCTGCTCGTGAATCTTCAGTGGTACCATCCAAGCCCCAGGTGCTGGAGTTTGGTATCCACAGAGAATCTCAGCTTTGAGGTAGGTCGGGAGTGAAGATCCTGGGCTCTAGAAACCAGGTTGTGGGGAAAAACAGGGACTGGACATCCCAATGATCTTTCCCTAGAGAGGAAAGAAAATGGGCATGGTTTTAGAAACTTCATGCGGTTTTGGAGAATTTGACTTGCAATTCTTGGTAAGTTAGGGTTGGTGACATTGGAGCCAGGACTGAAACAGAAGAGCTTGGCTGCAAGACCATACAGCGCACTGCTCTGTCACTGTGCTAGCAGGGCTGATGGTTGCTTGTCCAGACTGCGAGACAGGCACAGGCTGGTCTTGCTAGTAAGCTCTGCAGGCAGGGACTACTGCCAAGTTTTGGGTTATGCACAGCAGGTCCTGAACCTCTTCTTGGCCTCTGTATCTACCTCCTCTGTGGAGATAGATACTGCTCCTGGCCAGCACTGTCTCTGCCAGAGTAATTTCCTGTGGGAGAATGAATCCTGCAAACCCAACATAGCTTCTGCCGTGGGAAGAAGGTCTTTGGCTTCCTTCTGACGCTGCTAAAGTTCTCTCCGCATGCCCTGTCTCTCCCTGGGCGCTTGTCCTTAACCTGCCAGTGCCTCCCTCCAGTGGTCACAGCATCTGACCTCACATCTGCAGGGTGCGGTTGGATTCCCCTTGTAGCTCTGATACTCCTGTACATCTGTTCTCTTTGATTCATTCAGCAGCCTCACTCTTCCAGTCATACTTGGATCAGATGCTGCAGCTGCACTCCCCAGCCAGTGGGGCGGCCACGGGGAGGCAATTATGCACTGGCAGTCCGATGGACTTTGTTGTGGGCAGTAGGGACAGTGCAATGAGAAAAGAGCACGTGTGGGGGGAGGGTTTGGGGGAATATTCTTGATATCTCTCCTTGCACCGCCCTCACAGGGAAGGGAGGCATTGCTACAGCCAGGGGTGTCCCTGGCCAAGCCAGCAGCCATCCCATGTAGTAGTGCTGCCTGTTGCGGGTTTGGGCAGAGGCAGGCCCAAACTGGGAAGCACTGGCGTT
The DNA here is from genome assembly GCF_964195595.1 of Calonectris borealis. NCBI lineage: Eukaryota > Metazoa > Chordata > Aves > Procellariiformes > Procellariidae > Calonectris > Calonectris borealis. Next base: position 18,083,134 of record NC_134328.1, on the reverse strand, counting down.
CCTGGGTCTGTCCCGAGGTGTCAAGTGAGACCAGTGGCTGCTTGTGGACCTGGGATGCCTGGGGTTGTTCCTGCTGCAGTCCAGTCACATGGGGACATCATGTAGAGAAGCTCCCTGTTTCTTGCAGGCATCAAGGATGCTTCCTTATACAGTACTGTCTGTAGCTTGTGTCCACAGTTTCATAGATTTTAAGGCCTGAAGTGACCATTCATTTATCTAGGGCCCCTGTGTAACTCCAAGTAAGAAATACCATTATTCTGTTTTGCCTGTAATGAACCCAGTGTCTCTCAGCTGATATATCTTCCATGACAGGGTGGAGGATGCGAGGAGGCAGAGCACGGCCCAGTGCCGTGTTTCCTATTTACACTTTGCTTGACTACAGGCTCCAGCCTCCTTTATTAACAAAGTTAAAGAGCTCTTTCACACCAAGTATTTTTTCTCTGTGAAGTGCTTATAATCAAATCACCTCTCAGGCTCCCTTTTTGGTGAGATAACAGACTGAACTCGTTCATTCTGTCCCTGGTAAGTGTTTTCTCCAGCCTCCAAATCACATTTGTAATTATTCTGCGCATCCTCCATTTTTTCAAAATCCTTTTAGAGATGTGGGCACCATATCTGACTCGCAGCATCATGCAGGGAGGAACCTTGCCAGCCTGCTCCCACTCATTGCTCCCCATCCATGTCTCTGAACTTGCTACAAGCACATCCCCTACTGAGGGTGTACAGGAGGCAAAATGTGCTCTGTGTAGAGCAAAAAGGACTCTGATGTGGTCCCGTGAAAGACTAATTTCCCCTCTACTTGATGCTGGCCCAGGTAGGTCAACCCTCTTGTCATCACCCACTGAGGTTCTCCCAAGGCACTGTCCCTCCAGGTCAGCAGTTACTAGAGGATAAAAGACCAAAGAGCAGCAGGTTTTTCCTGGGAATTACACCTACCGTTGTCCTTTCCCCATCATCATAACACTACCCCTGGGTCAGCTACCTTCCTCACTGCCACATCACCTCCAGAAAGGCAAACAAAGGGGGGGCTTGGAGCAGAGAAGATGGGGGGAAGGGCAGCTGGCCAAGAAGGGCAGAGAAACTGGGTACAGAAAACAAGAAATGTGGATGGTTAGAGATCACAGTCATGGAATGGTTGAGGTTGGAAGGGACTCTGCAGGTCATCTTGTCCAACCCCCCTGCTCAAGCAGGGCCACCTAGAGCTGGTTGCCCAGGAGCACATCCAGACAGCTTTTGAGTATCTCCAAGGATGGAGACTCCACAGCCTCTCTGGGCAACCTGTGCCAGTGCTCGGTGGTGGCCGTCACAGCGAACAAGTGTTCTCTGGTGTTCACAGGGAACCTCCTGTGTTTCAGTTTGTGCCCATTGCCTCTGGTCCTGTCACTGGGCACCACTGAAAAGAGCCTGGCTTCATCCTCTTTTCACCCTCCCTTCAGGTATTTATATACACTGACAAGTTGCCCCCGAGCCTTCTCTTCTCCAGGCTGAACAGTCCCCACTCTGTCAGCCCTTCCTCCACACATGGATGTTTCTTTCAGAAGTCACTGCTACAAATCCTACACTGAATGGTGGGGTAGCAAAGTGTGGGAGGGAACTGGTCTTTGTAGATGGTGGTGTTCCCCCAGCCCCATGCAACAACAATCCTGGGAGCTTTCCCAGACTCTCCCCTCAGCTATACGTATTTCTTTGGCTTCCACTGCATCAGCACTCCCCTGTGCGCTGGGCCCCGTCCCCTTCGGCTGCCATTCATAATTTCTGATCCAATAAATTACAGCACCGTTAAAATGCACAGGGAATTGTTTTCTGTGTTCTAGAGCCATTTGTTTAGTGGATGATGAATGGACAGTTGTGGTTGGTGTGGAGCCTTGCAGAGGGGTGGGAGAGCTCTGACTAGAGAGTGACTAGTGCTCCCTCCCCCAGGCTTTCCACCAGGGGCCTTAACAGTTTGTGAGGCAACAGCTGTCTGGGGCTCCCCTTTCCAACAAAACTCCCTGGTTCAGTTCATAACGGGTCAAAAGAGGGGTTTGGAGGGGCTAAGTCAGAATGTTTAGGCTTTATTCCTGCTCTGTGGGGAGAGTTTTATGTCTGATGTCTGGGAGGGGGAAGGGAGCTGCTGTGTGGGATACCGGGGCCAGGGCAATCGGTTGTGCTACCGAAGCAGGGCTGGGAGTCCCGGGCCCTTTAGCTGCCTGAAGGACTGATTCAGGTGCTGGGTAGGAGCCCTAACATCAGGAAAAGGGGATAAATGGAGATCCTCAGCACAGAGTGAGGGCAGTGGAACGAGGAAGAAGGCTGGGATGGGTGGCAGAAGTGCAGAGGGCTGGCTACAGGCATGTGGGGAAAGGCTGTGCTGGCATCCAAGGAATGCTGTAGCGTAGTGGCTTCCCAGTGGCAGGAGAAGTCCTGCTTGATGCTGGAAGTTAGGTGGCTCTTGTAAGATAGCCGTTGCTAATAGCAAGGTCCAGGACTGCTGGGAACAGGCACCAACCGTCCTTGGGGAGGCTGGCTCTGAGCAACCCCAGCATACAGCAATAGGGGAAAACACAACATGTTTAAAATGGCAGCTGTTGCCCAGTGCTGGGAATGGTCCTCCTGAAGATACTGAGGTTATTTACCACTAAGCTGTATATGTTTCTGTACCAGTCAGTCCCTCTTCATCCAGTGCACTCATTGCTGCATCTGTGCTGTTTTTGTCTTTCTTCTCCCCAGTAACCTGGAGGCAAAGGCTGCTTAAACTGTAGAGATACGGGGTACATGGTGGGCATGTGGGGGGCATGGCCTCACTGCATGGTTTGCTTCCTTCTTTCACTATGTGCCTGCGTTCTTGCAAATTTAGTTTTAAGTCAGTCTTGCAGCACTTTGGACCTGTCTAATGGTTTTAACACTGGATGTAAGCTTCGCTACGTGACTTTTGTCCCATAGTTGAGTCTGAGTCCTGCCTTGAGCAACAATAAATTCCTGATCTAAGCTGCTCTGCGTGTACTGCCTATGCATTTCAGTTTTCCCCCTCTTCCCTATCCCTGCAGGCCACTGGGAAAAGAGGCCCACAGGTCTGTTCTCCTGCTCCGGGGCACAGTACAGCAGCCATTCTGCTGCCCTGTACCTCCAGCGCTTGCATAAGTGGCAGGAGTAGGCACAGAAGGAGTTAATCAGTGCTGGAAAAATTGGTATTTAATCCATTGCTGTCCCTTCTAGCAAACCTAGATGGGAAGGTGCCTCCCTGTTGGAAATAGCGCCTCTCGGAAATGGAAATGCAGGATGGCTGGGGATTAGTGTGCCTATCGCTGGAAATGGGTTTCTTATCGTCTCTCTGAGCTGAATTGGTGGGACAGCCTCTGAAAATTGAATTGTCTTCCCTGTTTCTGTCTCTGCCATTGTATTCCTCCTGTGCTCTAGCTTTGCACCTGCCTTCCCAGCCTCTGGCCTCCCTTGTCCCCATCCTCAGCAGAGCAGGGGCTGCCTCCCAGGGGGTGCGTGTCTGTGGAGAGGGACTGTCCCAGCTGGAAGGAGGGCAGGACTGGCTACATCTGGGAAGATTCATCCTGTGGATTCTCAAGGCCAGGAGGATGTAGTCCCTCTTTCCAAGCTTCCCTCTGACCTTGCGAGGACAGAGGTGGCCTGGCAAAGCCCAGTTTAGGGCAGCATGAGTGAAGGTGTGAAATGATCAGAAGACATCAGGCACAACTGGAAATGCGAGCTGGTGATGAGCTGGGGGCAGGGCAGGGGGGAGGCAGAGGGGAAGATGAGAGTAGCTGGAACAGATCAAGGAGAGACCAGGTTGAACACATCAGAGCAGGAATGAGAATGACTCTCTGAGACTAGGAGCAGCCTGAACTCTGGGTCTTTGCTGTGCCGGGTGGAGGCATCTCTCTCCCATCAGTGCTCAGGCTCTGTCCTGGGATGGCCAAGGTGGCTCTTTCAGTTCCTCCTCACAGTCTCTGTGTGGTTTGAAACATCCCACACCTCAAGCACCAGCCAGCCTGTACCCAGCTCTGCGTTGGCCCCAGGTGTCCCCACAGAGCCTGGGCAGTTCACCGCTCCCCAGGCCCAGAGCAGGTTAGCCTGAACGCAGATTGAACACTTTCTCACTGTGCGGACTGCAGACCACAGTCAGGGGTGTGGGTGTGCTGGCTGTGGGTGTCCAGGCATAGTGCCAGGGATTTCTTTTAAGGTTTTTGTTTCCAGGTTTTGGTTTGGGGATAATTCTGTTTTACTGAGCTGTATTTTACCATAAGTTGCCAGTGCCTGATTTCATTCTTGTCTCTGTCACAGTATGGTTTTTTGGAGGAATTTCCCATCTCTGTTAGAGTTGTGTGTGAGCCATAAGCACAAGAGGTGACACCTGTCAATGGCTTTTCAATGCACCAACCTGCAGTCATGGTGCTGCTCCAGTGCATGGTAGCTACCCTTGATTCTTCATCTGCCAGAACATATTGAATTTGAAAATGAAAAATATTTAGGACTAATTAGGGAGTTTTTTGTTGCTCTTACAGAGCTACCATCCATGATTAATGGAATCTGAAGGAGAACTCTCTTTCAGAATAGCCCCTCTGCACTGAGCTGGAATGCATAAAGTAGTTGCTGGCCATCAAGCAAAGCCCTAGCCGAGGGCCTGGTTCCTCTTGCAAGAGCAGACTGTGCTTAGGTTGCAGAGGCTTGCTGTCTGCCCTGTGAAAGAGAAAAAGTCCTCCCTTCTTACTAGGGTGCTGTTCTTGCCCTCTGCTGAAGAACTGACTCAAATTGCTGACAAATAATGGGAAAAAGGTTACCTTTAATCATACAAGTGCTTCCTTACATGCTGAGGGGCAACTGCATCCAGGTCTAGCTGCATCAGAGGGGTGGGGAGCCTTTATCTCTGCAGCAAAGGAAATTATGCACAAAGGCATTATGTTATTTAAGGACTCTGTTAAAAGAGCTGATTCCTGGAGTGGGATGCAGATTTGCTCATTGATCCTTAGCAGCATCCACACTTGCATGGGAGGAGACACCAGTTTGTTATGCGTGACGCAGGCTCAACCTGAAGAGGTGGCCTGGAAAGCAGGGACAGGGATGGGGGCAGACCGGTGGCAGCCACAGAGCAATCCTTAATGCAATTTCAGAAGGTTTCCTTGTTTCCAGCCCTTGCATGCTTCTGCACAGCCTCAGACCTGCCCCATGGCCCTGTTCCTGGGGAATGGAGCCATGGAGTTATCCCAGGAGTATTTTGCAAGGGGGTTGTTTCCCCAGCTCTTGGTCCAGGGCCCAGTTCCTCAGTGTCCAGGTCCACCTGCACTCTGGCACAGGAGCAGTCTTGGTGGGGGCCAGCACAGAGCTGTCTCTGTGTCACCTGTGGATATGAAGGGTCACCCAGCTGGGCACAGCTGTGCCTAGCCTGGATGTGTATTTTGCCCTATGGGGCCATCACAGCCCCCTGGGTGTGGTTGTGGTTTTAACAGTTTATCCAAAGCAACTTCTGTTTCATTTTGGGCTAAAACTGATAAATCAAGGTGACTTTGGGCAGAGAAATAATTCCTTTCGCAGGATTTGCATAATCCTGGCTGGTGATACAATAATGGTGTTTGTTAAAGACAGAACACAATGAATTAATACTGTTAAGTTGCTGCTGCAAAATGCAAAGCATGTAATTTACTGTGGGTGCAATGAAGAGCATGAGTACAGCAGGCATGGCTGTGGTAGCATCAGGCACAGGAGACTTGTTGCTACAGGTGCAGCCAGGGTGTAGCAGAGAGTCAGCAACAGTTACCCCTTGTATTCTGCTTGGCCATGGCTAGAGGCTGTGCTAAGCTTGTCCAGGGGAGGATTACCTGTTTCAGTCCCTTTCCCTACTGTCTCTGTGGGGCTGGGACCTGCTTTGTCCCCCAGATCATTCCAGAGAGCCAGCCGCACAGGGCCAGTCCCTGCTGGAGGGGGGACAAGGGAGCTGAGGGTGACATGCATCATGCTGGTGCTGAAGGGACCTCTGGGAAGAGGTGCTCTGGGGGGTTGCAGTGGTGAGGAGATGGGTCCTGGCACTGCACTTCATGCCACCTTGGCTACCCCCAGCAGCCAAGAAACTTTGATGCCATTCAGCCCCTAAGAGGTTTTTCTCCCCCTGCAAAAAGTGAAGGCCCTGTGGTAGGTAAGCCATCCTGGAGACCTGCTGGCTCTATCTCCAGTCCTCAGCTTTCACCTTGTGCAGCCAGGCTCAGCTGAGGGAATGGTGCTGCAGGACGAGCAAGGAGGAAGAATTGTCAAGAGGCAGAAGTGGAGAGAGAGGCCTGGGAAAGGTGCACTGATGCTTCACTCATTCCCTGGGCTGGTGCTGCAATTCCAAAGCCATCCTTGCCTGCCGGACCCCACTGGAATCCTAATGCACCATTTATCTCTGCAGCTCCACAGCTCTATCAGAGGGAGATGCTGTGTGGGAGCCAGAGCAAGCTAATTGGATTCTGTGTCTCTGTGGTTTCCCGTGTAGGCAGGCGACAGGGATTAGTGCAGTGTTTCTGAGGAATGGAGGAGAGCAAGGATAACCTGCATAGGAGTTTCCTCCTGCATAGCCCCTGCCGCTAGCTTCCGCAAAGGACTTTTTTGGACAGGCTGTCGAGGTAGAAGGGCCCACTCAGTGTGTCCCCACTCTGTGGCAGCATCGCTGTCCAAATCGCTTGTGCTCTTCCGAAATCTTGGAGCCAGGTGCAGTCCCCTTCCTAGGGAAGGAAACAGCTCAAACACCTCCTGAGCTTGAGCAAGCCTGACAGTGGTCTGGTCTCTCCTGCTAACTCCATGTGGGGGAAACCAGACAGGGAAATCAAAGAACTGGTGGCTTCTGCATGCAACCAGCCAGCTGCCTGAGTTTGCTCCCCTTTCCCTCCCCACTTCCCTTCCCAGGCCTAGCTGCTGGCTGGGAGCTGCACACATTTGAACCTTCTCCCTTCCCCCAAGTTCCTAGCCTTGTTTTAGAGCCTGTCAGGGCAGAAGCAGGGTTCACCTCATTAACACAGATTTATTCCTGTATAAACATTTCATTCCTTTAATTGCAAAGCAGTCATACTGCAGGCAGCAGTGATAATGGCTCCATTTGCACTGGGTGTTGAGACAGTGCACCAGGTGTGTGAGCCTGCAGCACTACGCACGGCACGCGGCTGAGTGCACACACAGTTACGACACGCCAGGGTGTCTATGTGTAGAAATGCGTGCTGTGCAATGCAGGATCAGCCAGTCTGGGTAAGTGTGGTACCCTGAGCACCATGCTATGCCAGCAGGTCTGTGGTGTCCCTAGTTCTCTGATAGGACCAGAGTATTGCCCTCACTGTGCAGAGGAAGGGCAGAGGCCCGGAGGTGCCAAGACCCTGACTCTACAAGCAGTGGTAACAGAGCACTGAACGGGCCCACATGTCAGCAGTCCCTTTGCCCTGTGCCCACACTGTGATGAGCACACAGACATAATCACCTGCTGTGTACCCTGAAAGCTGCCAGGGTGCTGGGTGTCCAGTGTCTCTGCTGTGCTGAGGGACAGCCCTCGCGCACCTGGGTGGTGGGATGGATTCCTGGGGCAGCAAGAGAGAGGCAAGGTCTTCTCAGGGCCTCTTGGCCTCTCCGGGGCAATGGGGTGTGCCTGCGGTCACCTTTTCATGGCTCCTGGCACGACAGTACATATCTTGGGCTCCCTGATTTGTCATCTGTGGAAAAGCATGTTCCCTGGGTCCCATTGCCTTAGCAGATTCGTTGCTTGCTCAGACAGCACAGACAGTGCAGAAAGCAGAGGGTGGAGAGAGGGTCTGAGCCTTCCTGTCTGGTCTCAGCCAAACCGCGGGGAGATGCTTCCACCACTAGGGTCAGGGAGTGATCCCCCGAGGACATCTGGGATGTGGCCTGTTCCTGCCCTTGTCACTTACTCCCCACGGCACTACCAAAATGCCACCATCTCCCAAAAGCTCCTTGGCAGCCCCTTCCTGGCAATAGAGCAGCTCTGGGGCCCTGCTCAGCCAGGCATCAGTGCAGGAGGATGTACCCAGTCAACGGTGTCTGCTGGGCTCTAAATGCAGGGGCAGCAGGTACTTGCCAACCTGCTGCTGCAGTTCATGGTCTCTGTTCTCCCACATGCTCATCCAAATGTTAATTTTATGGACGCCTTTATAAATCTTGCGGCTTTCCCCTGTCCACAGGCTACATAGATTTCATTTTGTTGAGAGGTGACACTTCTGGCCTTTGGTACCAGGCTATCAATTTAATGCTCTGAGAGTAGTAAAAAACATGGGACCATATTAACTCACGGTTAATCTGCTGCTCCTTCCTGTAACTCTTTCTGTGCCATCTGAAATCCTAGGATGCTAAATAAGTGCCTCAGCTGAGGCCACAGGCTTGGGACAGCAACAGCCAGAGCCAGCCTCCCAGCTGGAACAACTACATGGTTTCCAAATTGTGAGCTGCTCTTCTGCTTGCCAAGCAGATGGAGGTTCGTGCCCACCTCTCTGTTAGAGTTGGCAATCTGGAGAAATGCTTATATCCCACCTCTGAGACCCTTCCATGTGTTCTGAGCAGGGGACACCTGCAAGTCTGCCAGCCACACAGCGTATTGATTTGCCAGGCTGAAAGGAAAGGCATTTCTCTGCTCGCTGTGAGACAGCCTTGCTGCCGACGAGCCTGGAAGAACATGTTTAGGTCATTTCATCAATGTAAAGGTTAAATGTTTAGCTGCAGCTATTGAAAACAAAGCAACAGCAGCAGCAGCAGCAACAGCAGCAGCAGAATTGAATGCCTTATCAATGTCTGGATCTAAGCACCTACCAGGTATAGTGCACTGAGGTCCTCACTGGACAGTGCCCTGTGTCGAGAGCGCTGCCTCAGCGCTTTTTCACCTGTGGGCAGCTAAGCAACAGCCCAGCCCCACTTCACCCCAGTTGACAGCTTTGCAGAATGGATTTTTGGACTCAAATTTTTGCCTGGCGATTTTGAAGAAGTGCCTTATGTTTTAGAGTGTGACCATACAATTTCTGCGCTCTGTGCTGATTAAGAGGGCATCTTTATATTGTAGCCTTACTTTCAGCCACTCAACCTCTGTGAGAGTGCCAGTGACCTACTCTAAGAGGTATTTGAATACAGGTCTTTTGTTGAGTAAATATGGACCTGGAAGAGTCATTTTTTTCTACCCTGCACATCCCCTGTTTCAGTAAATCAGTAGATTTCTCATACATTTAACTTGTATTGTTTTGCAAAAAACTAAGTTTATATTTTAGCATCATAAAGCAGGTTGTCTTTTGGACAGCATGGCTCACAGCTTTCATGACTTCATAACAACTTGCAATATGGGTATTATTAAAAGAAAAGACTAAAAACCTCATCATGGTGCAATATGTTTAACAGTCCCATGATGCCTGAATTCCCTCTTTCTGTCACATTTGTGGGCATGTCACAGCAACTATCCTGCTGCCAGGCCATTGTCTCTGGAGTCTGGGCTCACCCTTTGCAGTCCCGTGCCTAGAAGACCTAGAGTCCAAGGCAAACACCAGGAGACACTTCTTTCAAGACGTGGGCCGAGGTCCTGCTCCATGTGTATTCCTGCCTGCGCTCCGTCTCCCTGTGTGCCTTTTCTCATCACCCTGTCTCCCCAGGGTTGGAGCTCTTCCAGGCTGTTGCTGGCATGGTTTAACCCCAGTCGGCAACTAAGCACCACACAGCTGCTCACTCACCCTCCCCACCCCCAGTGGGATGGGGGAGAGAATCGGAAGAGCAAAAGTAAGAAAATTGGTGGGTTGAGATAAGAACAGTTTAATACTTGAAATAAAATATTATAATAATAACAACAACAACAACTTGTAATGAAAAGTAAAACAACGAGAGAGAGAGAGAGAGAGAGAGAGAGAACAAAATCCAGGGGAAAAAAACAAGTGATGCAACCGCTCACCACCCACCGACCGATACCCAGCCTGTCCCCAAGGAGCGATCGCTGCCCCTCCGGCCAACTCCCCCCAGGTTATATACTGAGCATGACATCATATGGTATGGAATACCCCTTTGGTCAGTTTGGGTCAGCTGTCCTCGCTGTGCCCCCTCCCAGCTTCTTGTGCACCTGGCAGAGCATGGGAAGCTGAAAAGTCCTGGACCTAGTGTAAACGCTACTTAGCAACAACTAAACCACCAGTGCGTTATCAACATTATTCTTATGCTAAATCCAAAATATAAACTATACCAGCTACTAGGAAGAAAATTAACTCTACCCCAGCTGAAACCAGGACACCTGATCTGCGTATAATGGGACCCTTTGTGCTTCAGTGTGCTCCAATCACACCCTGCCAGATGAGGGGGCTGCAGGGGCCTTTGCCTGCGCAGGAAGGGTTGTTCAGTTTATAGTCCCGTCTGCAGCATCCAGAGAAGCACCAGGTGCTCAGAGGCCCCTCCTCCATGCCCAAAACCAACTCTTTGCTCCATGCAGGAGGCAATGGCTCCTGGCAGCACCTGTGCGAGAGCTGGCAAGGGGCTATGCTGAACAGGTCTAGGTGCTATGGCTGTCCTGCAGTGGCAGCCCTGCAGTGGCAGCTGGCACCTCCTTGGGGATGGTGCCAGGTGCTGTCACTCTGGTGCGGGGTGTTGGCATTAGTTGCTGGTTTGTGCAAACTACTGTCTATACCCTGCCGCCCTTTTTCTGTTGGTCTCTGGCAGCTGCTGCCCCTGTTAGACAAGTGTATGATACACTACAGTCCACAGCCAGCTGGCCCCAGTGATGAGAGAAGCACAGCAGACTGATCTATTGGGGGGACTTCATCAAAAGGCTTGGTGGGGAGCAGCCATGTGACTCTACTGGCTCATAAACTGAGCTCCAGTGTGATGCGTTGGTCCCCCATGCTGTTGTGCATCAGCCCAGCCACAGGGTGCAGCTAAATGAGGTGGCTCTGGGGTGCAGGCACGCAGTGAGCACCCAGGTCCCAGCTGAGCTGTCACCTGAGTAGCAGCAGCAGATGGACGTGGAAAGCCTTTAAATTCAGCACATGATCAATACTAAACTGATCTTCTGGAGTTTCTTATAAGATTACCCCAGCCTCATGCATCCAATGGTAAAAAAATCACTCAGCACACTAAGGAGATGTGAGAAACGCTGTAGACCCCATTTAGGATGCACAGAGCGAGAGTAAATGACTTCACAATTGTTTCTTGCAGGAAATAATTCATCCACTTTACATTTGGTTTTATTGCTACCCCTGTGCCCGTGCCTCAGTTCCTTTCTACCAGTTTCTCTCTCTTGTCCTGAAATTCCCATACTGGGTAGTTTCTGTCATCGTGATTCCCTACCACACACACGTGTGTGCCTGTACATACACACAGACACAAATGTGTCCTGTCCAACTTTTACTGATTGCCGTACCAGGGAAAGCAGTGCTGGGGTAGAGACGATGCTGTTTCACTGCTCAGCGTCAGCAGAACTGGGCTCTGTCTGGGCCCTGGCCTGGCTTTGCCAACTTGGTCTCTGCCCCAGTGCTGCTTTCATGTGGTACCAACGTGCAGAACTGTTTGGAATGCATTAACGACGCTAATAGAATTTCTATACTAATTAGTAATGCCATTTGAACAAACTGTCTCTTTATGACACAAATTATCAGCCAGCCAGGTGCGGGGTGGGGGCTGCAGCTGACACAGAGAGTGGCAGTGAAGGGGTAGAAAGCTACGCTGGCATGGGACCAGGCTGTGGCAGGCACTCGCACGTGGCCCACCCGGAAGCCCTGGGCTTCCCCACACAGTTAGAGCCAGGAGGGACAAGGCAGCAGCTGGATGGGACCCGGTATGTGGGGCATGCCACATCTGGCCTAGGGTGTCTGGTGGGCTCTGCCCTGCTCACACAGAGCAGTGTGGACTCTGGTGTGTTTGCTGAACCAGATGGCTTGTGTGTCAATCCAGGCTGCTACAGCTGCTAAAAACAGGTTGATGGGAGTCCTTGCCATGGGATGAAGCTTGTCTGGCCCTGTCAGCTGAGGCAAGGGCTGTTACGTGCATCTCTGAAGCCCTTGGCAGCATGCTAGCTCCTGGGGCATCCTGCTTCTGGATGGTTTTGTGGAAAAGACTGAGTACAAATTGGCATGTATCTCTCTGAGCTGAAGATTGTTGGAGTCTGGGAAAGTGTCAGGAAAAGCATCACCACCTGCTTGCCTTGTCCCTGTTCTGCTCCAGACAGTTGCTCCTGGCCACTCTGGAGACACAACATGGGCTAGAAGGACTCTTGGGCCAGACCTTTGCTGCTCCCTGTGGAAACCATTTTGACTGTGTCTGGAGCCCTGCAGATACCTTCCTGGGAGTGCTCTTCTTTGCACAGGTGGGTGCTGTGAGGCTCTGATCCCACCTCTGGGTCTGTCCACCTCTGATCACTGTGAAAGGCAGGAGAGTTGAGATCATGGTGGCTGTGGTCTGACCTGAACTGCATCTTCAGGAATAGATCCTCCTTTTCAGGTGTTGCCCAGCCATCGCCACTGGCTCTTTGAACACTCCTTCCAGCAAGGCAGCAGGTGACCTTTTGGAGGGAGAAATGATCCCAGCATCAATATGGTATTTTGCATGCTGTCCCCTTGGGATCTATAAGTATAGGCCAAATCAGAGTTATTGTAATCCTCTGCTTTGAGAGTTGTGGGCAAGGTCCCACCATCTGGGAGGCAGTGGCTGCTCTGGGTGTTTTGGCTCCATGCCAGAATCCCTGAAATTCCTCAGGGGCATTTCTTGAAGTGCCCCCCAGGGCACCTACTGGGCCCTGGGCTGTTGAGAGCTAGAGTGCCTCAGGCACAAGCTGCTTTGACCACTGCTGCTCCTTCCACAGGAATCTGTCTGCGAATGGGTTGCCCCTCCGTGAGTTGTGAGTCCTAGGCCCCCAGTGCCTTGGGCATGCAGAGCATTACACCCCCCAGCAGCTCCAGGTAGGCACCTGCACATCATGGGCGGTGTCCCCAGGAGTGGCCTCTAAGCTGTGCAAAGGGAGTCTCCACTGACCTTGGCCTGAGGTTGCCTGTTATGTCACATCAGCAAAACTTGGTCCCTAACCTGGGATCCTAACCAGAGTAAGGAGGTGCATGCACAGCCCTGCTGGCCCCCCACTGCTCTGCTGGCTGCCAGCGAGTGAAGGGGGATGGAGGAACACCGGGCAGGCACCCAGCATCTCTGCTGTCTCTGGGGCCAGTCCCTGGAGCAGAGCACTCTGGATCCCCCTGCAGATGACAGCTGGTGGCGCTCAGCGCCTCTGGAGCCATCCTCAAGGCTCTGAGTTTGCTTTCCATACAAGGCATGTGCCTCGGCCCGACTGCACATGCTTCCCATGGGTTTAGACATGCAGTGCCCATGGGGCTGGCTGCTGACAGTCCCCCTGTGCCACCAGACAGCAGCCTGTGGGTCTGGGGCTGCACACAGCCGCGTCAGGCTGAGCTGACAGGCCTGGTGTGAAATAAGATGAATGGGCTGAAGTTGGTGAAAATGATTCTAATTTATAATCTGCTGCTTTGTGAAGCTCCCCAATTAATTCTCTCTAGATACATAAGTAGGCCACATGTTTGCTTTGCTTCAAATGTAATAAACATTACACTCTGTCCCCTGCTTTTAGTGCTGGTTCCTGTCAGAGCATTAGTCCCTATAGCTAATTCCTCACACCTGTCTCCCAGGCTCCTGGGACCTAGGCTGAGCATGGGGTGGAAACGCCGAACTCCAGGAAACTTGTGGCATGGAGAGATAAATTGCTGATCAAAGGGCTAGTGCACAGTGCCTCTGAATATTTAGTCGCAGGCAAGGCAGCCCAGCCCACTCGGGAAAGGGCTTTGTCCCTGACGAGCTGTTTGCCTGGCTCTGCTGTGCAGCAGCGAGCAGCTGGGGTGGGATGGGGTGTTGGGATCTGCGCACTCTCAGGCCACAAAGAACTGGTCAGTGGGGTGTGACACCAGTGGGGAGGCTGTTCTTTGCAGCTCTGCTGGGGTCTAGATGTCATCATAGGGCTGCTGCAGAACCGAGTCACTGGCCTTGCGCAGGAGGAAAAGTCTCCGACTGGTGCAGAAGTGGCACCTGCAGCCATCTTCAGGGTAAGGGTGCTGCCTGCCTCAGCATCATGCTCTCCTTGCTGCTGCTCCTGCCCTTCCCTGCCGCTGCGGGGCAGGAGTTGAGCACAGTCTCTGCCATGGAGCCAGGCTAGGAGCTGCAACCCTGTTGCCCAGATCTCCTGGAAAAGCCAGGAAGAGGTGGGGAGGGTCCCAGCAGGTAGGGGGGAGTCTGCCTGGGACATTCATGGCTCTAAAGTGTCAAGATGCCCAAAGAAAGGCCTGTACTGCCTCTACAGCCAAGGACAGTACCTCCCAAGAGTTTGGGCACTGCTGGCCCAGGAAGTGCTAGTTCCTTTATCAGGTGGAAATAGAGGTGATGGGCAGTCCCTTGTTCCTTCAAAGATCTCCTATGCATGTAAAAATAGAAGCAATTTTGCAATGCCTTGCTGATCCCTTTCATCTCCTTCCTTACCTGCAGGGGATGGAGGTTGATTCCAGATTTGCTGATAACAAGGATGCAGAGAGGTTTGCATGAGAAAAAGAGCTAGACGTTGGGCTTTAGTTTTTGTTTTGATTGTTTTGTGACTGATCACAATCCTCACTCTCTCTGCCTTGTTTTCCACCTCCTTCCCCAGTACAATCATTGTGGTCTCTTCACCTACCTAACAAGTCAAGCCCATCTCACAGGCACTGAGTGCGAAAATGGGTTGAAAAGCCCAGTTTTTTCTTTGCCATCACATATATCCTCCATCTAAATTGCAAGATCACCAGGACTGAGGCAGCAAGTTCTGCTGGAGAGGCATGCATAAACTTTTGCTGAACTAGTGACCGTCCTGTTTGTCCTGTTGCCTGTGGCTTCCATGGTCCTTGGGCATCAGGAGACATTTCCTAGGCCTTCCTCTCCTTTCCACACCCAGGAAACATCCTCCATCCTTGCTTACTTGCCCCAGCCTGCTCAGAACCCTGGCCTTGCTCTGGTGCTGTGTTAGTTGAGCAGGTGAAGAAGTGTAGAGCTGCTTTGCTTGTTGAGATGCCTTTGGCGGAGTGTGAATGAATTGGAATTGGTGTGTGCTGGGTGAAGGTGCCCACTTCCATCTGGTTTGATGCAATGATGGATTATTGATTGCTGTGCAGAAAAGTGGGGGCAGCTTACTTGGCGTTGTCTTTTCACCATCTCCAGAGGAAAGAGAACTTTAAAAATCAGTTTAGAGTGTAGTTTAATAGTGAATTTCAGCACTCCTACCACTAACAGACAGGCCTTGCTCTTCTCTCTCACCTGGCTTTACCCTGTGCATCCACGGCTTCTCTGCTGGCATCTCAGTGCAAATGAAGCACTTGCCTGGCCTTGGGCTCCCGTCCTGCCCTGGGTGGTCCAGAGCCAGCCACACTTGCTGGTAGTCCAGAGCCAGCCACACCATGCACTTCAGTCCGCCTTAGGGCAGGGGCAAATTCCTTGAGCCCTGGTAGGGAAGAGGTGCTGGCTTTTCACTCTGCACCACAGCACCCAGTTTTGTGCTTGCTGTAGGCATGAGGAGCCTGGCTCAGCATCTGCAAAGTGTCTCACCGCACTGAGGGTACGCGCTTCCCACCTGCCCCATGTACGCTGTGGGGGAGAGCATTCACTCTGCACTCCCTAGGGAGGTTCTAGCAGGAGGAGCTGTGCTGGGGGCTCTCAAGGACAGAGGTGCCAGCCTGACCTCGGATCACGTGGCCCCCCTTTTCCTGGAGCCCCAGACACTGGCACTTGTGCGCCCCAGGCAGGCCTGCCAGGGAGAGGAGCCAAGCAGCAGCTGCTATCAGGCTCACACAGACCTTCCCATCTGGCTGCTCTTCTGAGGAGTGGTCCATGCTCCCTGCAGGTGCTGGGCAGCCCTCACTGGGAGGTGCAGCCAAGGCAGGAGGTGCAGCTGCTCTGTCTGCAGAGTCTTGGTGAGTGACAGTCTCAGCCTGCCCCCTCCAAGCCAGGTTGGTGCAACCCCGGCAGTGCCTGCAGCCCCTTTTCTCATCTCAGATACACAGGTGGGCGCTGATATGGAGCCCTGGGATTTGAATTGGCTCAGGCAGCTTGAGCTATGTTGCAAGAGGCTGGAAACACAAAGCTCAGCCTAGGTCTGGGTCCAGAGCATTGGGGATGGAGAGCTGGTGGGCTCCAAAAAGAGGATGCACGAAGCCCTTGAGACTCTAAAGCCACCACTTCTCCCAACTGCTGTGAGGCAGTCCTCTCTGAGTCCTCCCTTCTGCCCTGCGGAGGTCTGCCAGGGCACTGAACACCTGGGATCAGGGATCTCCTGGCAGACATGGTTAGTGTCTGCATTGCTGCTCTCTGTCCTCCCCACAGCCGTTTGCAATGTGCCACTGGCAGCAGGTGAAGGTGAAGGGAGAGCTGCTTACCTGCCTGGATGGAGCTCAGACTGAAGACCTTCCCTGTGATTTGTCAAGCTCTGTGACTGCAGAGCCACTGAGACTGAGCCAGGATGTTGTCATCTCTCCTGTGTCTCCTGAAGCTATCCCCAGAGCTTCTGGGAAGGGCTAAGCTAGTGGGTGCCCAACACCCTGTTGTCAAACCCTCTTGCTTTTGCGTAGCTTGGCCTGAGGCAGAGGTGTTGGGCTTGGGCTCACTGTGCTGTGGAGATTGAGCCAGGCTGCAGCTGTGCCACTGGCTGCAGACGCTTCGGCATGGTACAGGGCAAAGCAGCAGTACCCTCAGGTGCCTGCTGCTTGCTCTGTCCCTGGCGGATGGGGAGGGGTGCTGGCTCCTGGGGAGCTGTGCCAGCACATGTTTCCAGGCCTGAGATGGGAGTGTTTCTCCCTGATCAATGCAGTTTGTTTCAGACGTGATGGAGCACTCACTGCAGGAGCAGACCGAAGATGGTGGCCACAGGGGCAGCCAGGCTGGTGAAGCAAGACGTTTTAAGTGCTTTTCATTCCAGCTCTCTGCAGCCCATGTCTTGCCAGGAGCTGCTCTCTGTTTTCAGTTAGCTTTGTAACTGCATTAGATCCTAGTAAACAAGAGCTTTCCAAGTATGTTGTAGGAGCCAAGGCAGCTCTGGGCATCTTGGTCGTGTCCCTGGGGATAGGGCTGCTGGGTGCTGCTGGCACCGTGACACAACTGCTCCACACCTTGGCTTTGGGGATCCCCAACACCTTCTCTGGGGAGACTGAGCCAGGGGCCTGGCTGTGGAGAGGAAGAGGGTAGTCCCCTGGCTGCCACCTTGGAGAGCAGGACTCTGCTCTCAGTCTGGGTTGGACACTTAGCACAGCTCTACTCCCTCTGCGTGTGTTTTCTGCTCTTTTCTCACTCCATCTACACCACAGAGAGAGGACAAAGGACCATGAAGAGTTAGAAGAGGTAATAGAGCTGAGCACCCAGGACGACCAAGCCCCAGCAGCCTTCTCAGCCTCATCTTTCGTGGTACCCCCTCATGCTCAGAGAGCTGCCAGTGTCAGACCTTGCTTGCACCCAGCTTCCCCATCCTGGCCTGGCTCCTGTCCCAAATACATTTTTACATTTTATAACTCTCAGAGGTTTTTAAATTTAATGGGTTCTTTTTTTTTCTTTCTTCCTTCTTATCACCTGAGCTGGATCCTCTCTGAGCTGCTGCCAGCTCCAGGGATTACAAGTGAATAATTTAGGTCTGATGGTGCGTTTGAAGTTTTAAGAGAAGGAAGTGGCATGTGTAGCCTGCTCTTCATCCCTGCCCCAGGGCCATGGTGCAGGCTGCTGCCGTTTCTCCAAAGGCAATTTCAAGGATTCCCTAAGGAGCCACACTCTGAACATTGCGTGGCCCTACTTGGGCATGGCCTTCCAGATCCAGGCAGCCTGGAGGCCAAGGCTCCCAGGGCACCATAGGGGCAATGGGCTCATTCTCGCCCAGCTGCCCTTACAGGCTGCTGCTCTGCAAGGAGGCAGCTCCCCAGCACCAGCACTGGAGGAGCACGGTGTGCACCAAGGACTGAATCACAGCACTGTGCCTGTGTGAGGGACTCAGGGCCTTGCTTGCCAGTCCAGGGCCAGGAGGGGTTAAATGCCAAACCAGTGTGTGTTTTGGCAGCTCTGAAGCGTAGTGAAGAAGGCAATGGGCAAACATGACCTGCTGGAGAGCTGACTTATGGGCTAGCTGCTGCTGGGCAAAAGGAGGTGTCTCTAGGGTCACCACCCTGTTGCCTCCAGATACTGGTGGAGGAAGGAAGGACTTGCAGTGTCCTGAGCAATGGCAATGCAGAGCTTTTGGCTGGCTTGCTTATCTTTGCTGAGTGCAGAGCACACTGCTGCTTGACTCTCCCAGGATGCATTGAACTCCACAGGGTCCGGAAGCAGATGAGACGTCCCTCCCCATGTCCCCATGTGTGCTGCCATCAGTGGTCTCTGTGGTCTGTGCTTGCACAATTGGTAGTTCTCAGGACAGGGGGCACAGAAAGATACTCTGGGAAATTATTTTTAACCCACTGTGATTCACTCTTCAGAAAGCTAAGTCACTTCTGTCAGGGCTGGTTCAGTAGCAGCCCCAATGGAGGCAATCTTTTCCTCATACATATACTTGAGCAAGTTGGCTCTGACAAAATTTAAGTATGAACTTTAGTGGTTTCCAGGAGCTCTTGGAAGAAGTAACAAGGATATCACAGGGTCCAGCGTTAAATCCTTCCCTGCTGGAATGCAGTAGAGAACAGAAACTGTCAGGCAGTTTGAGATCCACTTAACAGCAATTAGTGCTGATGAAAGAAGCACTAACGGGAAAGCCCCAGTCTCTGTGCCTCGGGTGGGAGGAGGAAAGGAATGTGTAAGAGAAAATGTAAACATGACAAAATGTGGCTGTGTATCCCACAAAACAATGAATCATTTTAACATTTCCAATCCTTTTTATGCAAGCAGAAACAGTCGATCAATATGTGACAGAATTAAAGACCTGCAGTAAAACCTTGGAGCTCGGGATCTGTGAGAATTGTGAACACAGACTAATATGCGGAATTCTGCATACAGCATAAAAGGAAAGGCAGATGTATGTACAAGAGCCGGAAGCTTCAACAGCAGAAGTCTGCTGGGCAAGAGGACTCCTCTGCCCACCCAGAGGAGCACCCGTTGGAGACGAGAAACCACCACCGGCAGTGGATATGGAGCACTTACAGAAAGTAGGAGTATTTCCCAGAAAACTCCACGTTACAACAAATGTGGCCCTAAACCATATCCTTGTAAAAGCCTGCAAAATGTCATTCAGAATGTGTGTTTGTAAAAGCTGCAGCCATAGCCATGGCTCTAGAGGACTTTCAGCCAGTAAGAGCGTCTCATAGACTTTACCCTGCGAATCAAGAGATGCCATTCTCTGATTCTATGCCAAAGCTAACTTCAAAACAAAGACAATTTCAAGGTAGGTTAGTAGGACGGTATCCCTGGAAAAAGGAAAGGCAGGCGTACAATAGCTAAACAAGTGAATACTCAGTTATGTGCACAAAGGGCGTGATGGGCTATGTTTGAATCCATTCTAAAAATACCTATACTGGTCCATTTGAAGAGTAGTAGGGAAGACACAATTGCACAGTTTGGAAATACTAACATTTTTAGAAAGATAGGGTCATTCTCTGGATCCTGGTAATTGAGTGAGCAGAGAAGCTCAACATGATGCACTTACAACATGTCTTTTGGGAGGTTCAGATTCCTGCAGTTGCACTTTGGAAAAGCTGTAGAAGCTTATCATATACGCAGAGAAGCCTCCTACTGGCAACAGCAGAACAATAAATGGCACAAGGAAAGCATAACTTTAAAGAGAACTCACTACAACAGGGGTTGCCGGGGAGATGAAGGAAGCTGGGGGATTGACTGGATATGCACATATATTGACTGTTAAAAGCAGTGGATCTAATAGTGGTGGTGGCTGAGCAGGATTTGAGTCAGAGGGGACTAGGCATGATGAAAGATAAGCAAAGCTCAGTCTGACGCTGCACCTTCCAGATGTAGGCACTGGATAGGGCTTCCTCTCCCTTCGGTGTAGGAGGGCTTTGCTGGTCCCTCCCAACCACATTATGGTGGTCTTCCCAATCCAGAGTACATATCTTTCAGAGTGCTGGGCTCAGCGCTAGTGTACTCCAGAAGTGGTCAGATCACTCTGCCTTTCTGGGATGTGAGTCCAAAGACAATCCTAGTACCAGAAATCAACAACTATTTTCCAGCTTACATCCTCTCTACAGCTTTTTGCAGCCAGGTTGTGGCTTTCACTGCACCACAGTTCTCCTACCATTGTTATAGGAAGATTATGATTGCTTTGAGCCCTGTTTCTCTGTGCTCTTGGCTGGTGTCAGGGCCACGGAAGAGTGTGTGTGAGTGTGTGTGTGTGAGAGCGCGAGTGTGTGTGCATGTGGGTTTACTAGGAAGAGAATGACAAAAGGAGGCTGTATCATGCTCCTCCTGCCAGTTAGCCTTGTCCTAAGCTTTCCATCTAGCTGGGACCCTTGGGTGCAGCCCAGACCCGATAGCCCAAACCTCTGCCTTTCCTCCATTTTCTTTGCGCTGGTTTGTTATATTGCATATCTAGGGCATAGCTTCAGTTATCCACTCTCTTGCAATGCCTAGGTGGTGAGCTGTGCATCTAGCTGTAGGTCTTGGGAACAAAAAACTTGGAAAGAGCGCCTGTGCCACTGACGGAATGGCATTGTGCGAACACGTGCCACAGCAGGGGGTCATTCTCCCCAGCTCACCTCTCAGTCACACTGTCTGCCTGCCCACTAGCAAAGCCAAACACTTGCCATTGGGCTTTCTTCAGGCCATAGTCTGGGACTGGACCAGCAAGGCAAATGCTGGATGACTGCTACAAATAACTGCCCCAACCATTAATTTGTATAGGCCAAGTGGCAGCATTTCGTGCTGGGCACAACCAGCAGTGGAGATGAAAGCTTGAAGCCAAATAGACATCACAGAGCCAGTACAAATGCTATTTATTAAAGAAATGCCTGGATTGCAGAGGAAGCAGAAGGGTGTGTCTTAAAAGGAACCTTTAACACCTGTGAGTGAAAAGCAACAAGGGCTGGGAAGCAAGGGCAGCTGCTAGAGGCAACAGCTAATGGACCTGGTCCTGGGGTGAGCTGGCAGCAGGGAGCACGTGGCTGGCAGCCAAAGTGTAAGTTGTGCTGCTTCATAAAAGCCATAAAAGCAAGAGCTGAGTGAAGGGGCTGCCCAAGCTGAGCTGAGAGGCAAGAAAGTACTGCTGAGGAAGGGGATATCCACAGGCTCCATGGGGAACTGGTGTTCTTTACTATGGTCTGTGTGGAGAAACTCATAGCCATGCACTCCTGTCAGCAGGGTATGTTGCATTTCTGCACCCTTCAGCACTGGAGCAGGGATTCCAGCTCCCACCTTGTGGTCCAGATCCAGTGCCTCAGCTGCTGAGCTCATCTGAGCAGACTCCCCATCCATCCCTTCCCAGTGTGTCAGCACAGCCACTCCAGGCTAGGCTCCAAGCCCTCCTTCCCACATCACTGCAAATAGGCCTGCCCCATGCAAGGACAAGTTTCCAGTTTCCAACAGCTAACCAGTCCCTTCCTTCCAGCTGTACATGCTCTGGCTAGGGTTAGGATACTTACAGGAGCGAGCACCACACAGGATGCTGTTACCTTCTTCCGCAATACCTCCCTGGCCTCAGGCCTTGCATTTTCCCTTGCTAGCCCCCCTGACTGCACAGCAGCCTGGTCTGTCATACCAGCCTCTCAGCTGGGGGTGCTGCATGCACATGCCTGTCCCCAGCCCCGACGTCACTCTGAGCAGCAGAATCTGCTGCATTAGGTCAGTTTCAAGAGCCCCTCGAGGTCAGTTAGCAATTACCTGCACCAGATACGTGCTTGGAAAGGTGCTTCTGATCTGTTCAATGCACTCGTCTTCCTCTTTCAATTTCAAATTCGCCTCACTGCAAATAGGCACTTCAGCCTCTTTTACAGACCATGGTAAATTAGGATTTTGTCCATTTCTGTTGGTTTTGCTGATATAGATGTTTTTCCCTACAGAGGCAATGCCATGGCCAATCTGAGGTGTGTCCAGACCCCCTCCATTCAAACTCTTCCAGCTGAGCCTGCAGGTGATGTCATGGTACACAGAGTATTTCTGCACAGACTGCTGGCCCTGGTGTGTGTTGAGGAGCCTCTCCCAGGATGGGCACCCTGGTGCCAAAGCTCCTGTTACCTATTCAGACTGGTGCCCCGTGTTGTTGAGACATGGCCAGTGAGCAAAGGCATTCCCTCCCTTAAAGAGTCAGCTGCAGTGCAAGTTTCCCATCTGCATACTCCAGTCTTGTCCTGGAAGGAAAAGAACTGGAAAGAAGGAAAGCCAGTGTCTTTGCATCTGTCTTTATCCTTGTGCTGAAACCTGACTGCCAACAACTTGTCACAAAGATGTTTTCTACAGTGACATATTTCATGCTGGGCTCTTCCAACGTAGCACTGGTCACACTGTGGGAATGCTCTAGCTGGTTCATTCTGTTGCTCAGCTGAGGAAGACATGTTGTCCTGCAAGTGCCTGAGGACACGCTCCCAAGGGAAGGGAACTGTACTGCAATCTTGCAGCTGGTGCATCTGCAGCAGTCTCTGGGGCCATCCCCAAGCAGAGCCATCCGCTGGCACTCCCCTCGGTAGGCTCAGCTGGAAGCGGCCAGGGCCAGCTGTCTGCATGCAGGCCACAGGCTGCTGGGGAAGGGGTCTGACAGTTTGCTGCTAGCCTCTTCATGGGGGTCCTGGGACCTGATGTGGTCACACGACGCCCTATATCGAACTAGTGGATCAGTGCTCAGAGGCAGAAGGAATTTTACATAAAGTTCAATTAAATATTTGCTTTATAATTGCGCAACAAATTATTCATAAAGACATTGGAATCTAATCACAAGGCTGATACCATGGAGTCTGCAAATGACACAGTACTTGGGGAGAATAAAGATGGGGGGACTGCCAGGCTCTGGTGACAGGCAGTGCTTAAATGTGTGGGACAGTGGGAACGCTCCCAGGGAAAGACTCAAAGCAGCACCAAAGAGCCTCAGCAAGGCAGGGCCGTTTGGCTGGCAGGAGTAAGTGGGGTGGCACGTGAGAAATGGCTCTGGGCAATAGATTGGGGGGTTTGGCTCATGTGTGCCCAGCAAATTTAGGGCAGCGCTGGGCTGTGCCCCTCCCAACTATGTTATGTCAGATCCAGCTTCGTGTGGGCAGCTCTGTGGTGTGTCAAGGAGTGGCCCCAACTCTGCAGGACCTGTGTGAGCACAGAATTGCTGCATTCAGCTCTTGTCCCTATCTCCAGCAGGAATCACAGTGCCTTTTAGGGGGTGCAGAGGCCTCTTCCCTAGCCGTGGGGTATGAAGAAAGTCATGTGGTGCAACCAGCCTGTGGGGTCCATCTTTCTGTGAACCAGAGCAGCATCCAGGAAAAGCAGGAGGCAATCTGGTCATGTAATGTGGCATCCCACATTGCAGCCCCCAGGAGACAGGCAGTGTGAGGCAAACACATGCTGCTTGCAAGAGGTGGCTGCTAAGCACAGCAGGAGCAAATGTGACCACCCAGGGACGCTCTGCAGGGAGTTTGGCAGAGATACTTCCTTCCATGTAGCCTTCATGGCATCCTGAGCTGCAGTTCTGGGAGCAAAGCCCTCTCTGCCACTCCTAACACCCAGTGTTCAGCTCCTTTCAGAGTGAACTTGGAGGGCAGCAGACTGAATCCCGCTCCCCATAAAGAGCGAGACTGGTGGGACTGAGCTATGTGAATCTCTGCTTGTTCTGCTGAGATGAGGCAGGGTGAGGTCAGAGAATGAAAACAGGTCTGCTGGGCAGACGCCCTGCAGGGCACCCAGCGTTAGGTAGGCTCTGACTGACAGGGAAGCTGGACAGAGCGCTGGACTGGAGATGGATTGCCTGCCAGCCAAATGTGAACATTAGACAGGGAGTTAGATTAATGGGAGCTGGCTCTGCCAACAGAGAGGTGAGTCACAGAGCTTGTCCTGTGCTGAATCTATTTCTCCAATAGGGAAGAAGTAGGAGGATTTAGCAAGATTAAGCTCTCGCAGAGTTGTGAGAATAGCCAGGATTCATGGGCTTCTCAACAACAAATTTCCAAGTAAGCAGACAGCACTTTGACTTGCTCCGTGTGACATAGTGCAGATCTGTACTGGTAACTCTGGAATTTCCTGCCACTGGTCACCTGTAAGATCGACCATACTTCCGTGCTCACACATGAACCCTGCCAAGCACAGGCTGCACAGAAGCACCAAGAAAGCAGTGGCTCGACTGCACACTGAAGAAGTGACTTCCCTGAATTTTTCTGAAGTTGTTGTCTGCAGCTGCTCCACCCCAAACAATGCTGGACCCTGCACAGAACACGTGAGAAAGTGGTAAGAAAGAACTCCTTTTGGCAGCTGAGAGGGGTTGGTGACACATCACCTGGGAGAGCTTGCCAGGTCTCTGCCATCTTTGCATGAGGGAGGAACAGGGAGCAGGACTGGACAAGAGCCAGAGCATCTTTCCTGGTGTGATCAATTCTTCCCTCTGGCTAGCGGTTTGTGATACAGCAGGAATGACAAACTGGCAGGAACTGCTAGTGAGAGGGGAGGGAGAGCAGGTCGGTTGTGGTGACTTTTTGGCAGGAGGTGATGGGGAGCTCTCGGGCACCCCTGTGTCTGCCCCTTCCAGCACCAAATGCACCAGAGAGGAGGATGAGGCCAGGAAGAGGAAATCTTGATAAACAGTCTTTATGTTGTGTTTACAGGAACTGTGGAGAGAGAACCGCAGTGCTAGTGAACCAGGGAGATTTTCCTGGAGAAGGCAAATTTCCATCCCATGTTGGGAGTCCTGTTTCTTTCTGATATTTCTTTAGTTGTTCATGTCATGGCTCTTCAGTCTGAGCAGTTTTACAAATGTGTTGTGGAGATGAAAGCACTAGGGAAAGCTGCTCAGGATCAAGTTGGAAAAGCTTTTAACTTTCAACTCCTTACAGACAAAGGCACACAGAGGAAGCGGGGGGGAGTGCAAAGACTGGGAAAAGGAAGAGGAACGAGCAGAAAGAGATAAGGAGAATAGATGAGTGAAAGGAACAGAGCAGAGAAGACAAATCACAACAAAAAAAGGAACAAGTGACTAGCAGACAGAAAGGGAGAGATAGGGAGAGAACAAAGCAAAGGGGCCTGGAGCTCAATGAGATGGGGAGAGTATATCAGAATAAGGGAAGAGTGCTGCAGGTAGAGGAGAGCTAAGAAATACAAAAGAGGTATTTGAATGCTGGGATAAACCAATGATGGGAATAAGAGGAAAGGAGAAGCCAGATGAGGACTAAATTCCCATGGAGATAAAGGGGATGGCAGCAAAGTCAAAGGATAACCCATCCATCCTTCTGTCACTGAGAATACAAGACACGACATGAAAGCGACCTGTCGAGAGGCTGCGGGACGGAGCTGTGGAGGCTGTGTTCAGTGTTCGTGTGTGTGGGGAGCCACGCTCCCAAAGGGAGTGATCGTGTCACGGGTGGTCCTTGTTCTCCTGCTTTGCATCCTCCATCATTCCTTCCCCACAGTGCATGGGGTGGCTCCTGGCCTGTGCTACTGTGTGACGTGGGCATACTCTGATGCATTACTGATTTCAGGTCTCACGGAAGAACTGTCATAACGTGCCCTGTTACAGGGCTCTCTGGGGCTCGTTTGAGAGCTGGGCTGGGCCTTATCAGCACCCTGCAGGGCAGCAAGAGGGCATAGAATCATAGAATCATACAATAGTTTGGGTTGGAAGGGACCTTTAAAGGTTATCTAATCCAACCCCCCCTGCAATGAGCAGGGACATCTTCAACTAGATCAAGCATGGAGCAGCTGTGACACAGGGGAGGGGGTGACGGCAGGAGAGACAAACCTTCCCTGGCTCCGGGGTAAGGGGGTCTTAGCAAAAACAGATTGGAAAAGGGCACCACAACTACAGACGAGTGCTGGAACCATCTCCACCCAGTATCACACCAGCTTATTGGATGCTTTCTGCCATGTGGGCTCAGCTCCATCTGCGCTGCCACTGCACTGTGAGAGGCAGCCTCTTGGCTGTCCCAGGGAAAGGATCTGGGTGTTCCCAGTGCCTGTGTCAATGTTGGCACAAGAGCCTAGCAGCTGTCCTAGGGCTAGACTGGCATTGAGCAAGGTCTCTGTTTGCAGACAGTGTTAGCAGTGGAGCAGCTGTGCTCCAGGCTTTGCTCCTTTCCCCTTGTGCATCAGGCACAAGTGGGATCTACTGTGGCAGCAGTGTCTGCAGCTGGGAAGTTTCTCACTCTCACACTGGGACTGAGGACATTTCTAGATGCTTCCATGTCTGAAGGGGCTGGTATGGAGCATTTCCTAGGTCTTCTTCAGGGCCCTATTGGCCTTTGAGGGTGGGAGTCATGCAGTAGTATGAGGATGGGAAGTCTTGTGCCAGCCAGTGCAAAGGTGGGGAGAACAGCTGCCTGAGCCTGCTGCTGGATCTGTGTCCTGCTCGTCTCTTGGTACTGGAAAGGAGGAGTCACTCCTCCTGGATCCATGCTGTGGGTATAAGCCACTCTCTTTTGCTTTCTGTCCACCTCTCCCTGACCTGCAGACCACCTGCCTGTGCAGGAAGCACCATACCCAGGTGGTCTGTGGATAACCTGCTGCTGGGTTACCACTGTTTCTTGGCCCGTATTGGCCAAGCAGAGGATTTGTTTGCCTTGTGCAGGGTGCTGCACACATGGAGCAACAGGGCATTCTTCAATAACACCTTCTCTGGTGTTCCCTCGTGTTCCTTCCCGGGCCAAACCCCAATGCCCAATACCAGAGATTGCTGTGGAAACAGGAGAGCATTTTCTCCAGGTAAGATGTGAGACCCTGGCCAGTGGAGACTGGAAAATGTCCCACTGGGGGCTGTTTGCCTGAGTTATGGCTAAACCCTGACTTGCATGATCAGATTTATCTGTCCCAAAATGATATTGCAGCCTCACCAGCCTTGAGCTTCTTCCCTGCTTCCACCTTCCACCTGTCCTGATCATGCCCAGGGAGGTCTGTAAACTTGGCACTCTGCTGTGGATCCTGCTGGCGTGCGACTCTCTAGTGCAGGCAGCAAGCTGTGCAGCTGTTCCTGCCCCTGTGACCCCAGAGGGCTGCTGAGCCTGGATGGTGCCCGCCACGGTTCAAGCAGAGCTCTGGAGGAGGCACCTGAGACCTGAGGTGGGTGCTGAGGATGCCAGCTGCCCTGGCCACCTAGGTGCACATCAGGAGGGGGTCTGCCAGCCCCAGCCCCTGCGGTGCCCGGAGGCTACCTGTCATGCCCAGAGCCCCTACCACAGCCCCTGCCAAGCTCCCACTGGGCCTTTGGGATCTGGCCCTGTTCAAGGGCTGGCGAAGGGTGGACTGGGGTCTCCCTGACCTGCTGGATGCCCCGGCACCCTAGCCCAGTGCTGCGCTCCCATGCACAGAGTTTGTGCGTTCTCAGCCCCGGGCACGACCTGGCATTGGTGCTCGGAGGGGCTGGCCTGGGCCAGGGGAGGCAAGGTCTGCCCCCTGCCCCCACCACGGCGGCTCGCTCCCCGCTTCCAGGGTGGCCCTGGCCGCTCCCGACGGTCCCGGGGCAGGCACGGTTCTGGGGTCAGCGGGTGCCCGGGGCGGCGGCACCGTAGGGCTGCTGGCACCGCAGGGCGGGGGAGAGGGTCCGCGTCGCGGGCAGCGCGTCCCCGCCCTCCCGGGGGCCGCGGCAGCCGGCGAGGGCAGCTGGCCCCAGGGCCGGGGCCGGGCGCGTCCCGAGGGCAGAGGTGGGGCAGGCCCTGGAGCCGGGCGCCGAGGCACGGAGCGGGCCGGTCTCCAGGCGAGGTCCCCGGGGCCGGCTGCCCGGGGCCGGTCCCGGGCGGGGACCCCGCGCTGCATTCTCAGAGTCTCCAGCAGAGGCTGGGCTGGGCTGGGCAGGGCTGGCGGGGAAGGAGGGAAGGAACGGAGCGAAGGAAGCGAGGGGGAGGAAGGCGGCTCTCGCCGCACATGCATCCCAGCCACGCACCCCGCGGCCCGCGCCCCGCCTCGCTCCGTGCCCGCCCGGTGCCAGCAGCCGGCTCCGCTCGCCGCCGCCGCCGGTCGGGGCGCCGCACCGCCCGCCGCGCTGAGGCTGCGACCCGCTGCGGGCCGGGGCGCCGAGGCTGCGATCCGCTGCGGGCCCGGCTGCCGGGGCGCGCCGCTCCGTGCCGGTGCGCCGCCTGCCCGGGTGCCGCGCAGGATGCCGCGGGAGGCCGAGCGCCCCGCGCCGGGGGGCCGCCGCGGCCGCCGCCCCAGGTAAGAGCCGACGCGGGCGGCGGGCGGGCACCGCGGGGAGCCCAACTTCTCCGTCTCTCGCCGCGCCGCAAACTTTGCTGCCGCTCGGCGGGGCTGCGGCTGGCGCTCCCCGCAGGTGAGTGCGGGCTCGGCCCTGCCCCCGGCCGCCCCGGGACCGCGGGCTGCGACCGTTGGGTCGCTTCAGTGTGGGAGGGCAGGTGAAGCCGGAGGTTTTCTGCCCCTTTGGGCATTGCTGCCGAGGCGCTTAGCGTGTGGTACCCAGGGCTCCAGCACCGGCTTCGTCAGCAGCAAGGTTTCAGCATACCCTTCAATTAAAGCGCTCGGGTGCTTAAAGAGCTGCAGCTCTGTTTTAAACCGGTGGTATCTTAAAACATCCTCTTTGGGCTCCTTCCTACCCGAGAGCTATCTCCCCATTTTTCTTACTGAGACCAGAGCCCTTCATGCTAGTTACCACAGGGGCTTTGCTCGGGGATGTGTGTGAACGAGCAGCCGAGATGCCTGAGGAATCCTGCCCAAGTCCTTTTAGCAGGCAGGGTAACATCTCTCTTTAGAGAGCCACATTTCTCTAAGAACGAACTAAAAACAACTATGCCAAAACTAGCACTTTCCTCATTTAAAATGTGGTTCCCAAATGGCTGTGCACAGGCCTTCTGGGTGCAAGTGCTGCAGCCACGTCTGCTCCTCCTGCATGCCCAGCTACAGCAGCTCATCCAGGCCCAGAGCTGCCAGCGCCTCTTGCTGAGCGTCCTGGGAGCACATCCTGTGGCAGCCAGGCTCCTGCTGTCGCTCGCAGTGCCGGCAGGGGAAGGAGGGATGCATTAGATGCCTCTGTTCTCTTTTTTGTTTGATTTCTGACAGTTGTAACATCCCTTACAATCTGGGGAGATCCGTGTTGTCTTGTCTTCTAACCTCATTTGATGCATGAACAAGACCAGTCACAGGGATGATGGTGTAGATAGCAGCAAGGAGAGGCAGGCTCAGAGTTCAGACATAACTTCATAAGACAGTGCAGTGCATCTCAGAGAAGCCTTTGGACCAGAGAGAGCTAAGAAGGGTGGCTCCACGAGAGCTCTGGTTCTCCAGAGCTTGCTTGCATGGCCTGAGAAAATAAACGGGGAGATGTGCCTCTCTGTTCCTGCTACTAGGCTGGTACTATGCTGTTAAAATACCATGCGTGGCAACGACAGCCGATACCATAGTCTTGCATGCCACCAAGGAAATCTCAGATGATGACCGTTTCTTTGGGACCTGTTTCTATCTCTTCAGAGTACCTAATGTTCAGAGAATGGCTGAAGCCTGCAGTCTCTGTACTTGTACATTTTGTGCCCAGCTCAGACAGAGCCCAGGCTTTGACAGGTTTTCCCTTATGAAACTGGTGGATGCTCTTCACCTCTTTCATGCGCACTGGGTAAGGAGTATTTGCAGCAAACAATTATCAGGGTTGGAGATCATGATCCTGGTACATCAGTTTTCAAATGCTGAAAATAAGTTGCTTCTCTGACTTTGGGTATCACATAGCAGGGGGAAATGGAAACAAGAGTCTGAAACGGTTTTCCTGTACTGATACTGTGTTTGTTTGTGTTTGAGACCAAAGGGTGGTTCTGCTGCTCATTGATGAAATCCCTAAAAATGTTGACAGTACCCTGAGTGCAGCACAGGGTAGAGCCCACTAAAATCTGAATAAGCTGGCCCAGATTCTGTGCTGACTTTTATATTGCATACACCTCTTTGCTCCGGTGAGGTGGGGGTCTGAGCAAGTGAGGCTTGTCTCTGTATGAAATACTGGTTGCTGAATAATACAATGTTGAAATTGGTGGGCTTGTGAAAGAAAAAGTATGTGGTGTTTCATAGGTAAAAAGAACCAGCTTTGTTCCTGCCTAAAAAAAAAAAAATGCCCTTTGCTTTTTGGTGCATTGACACTTTATAATATGATATGGGGATTTCATACCTAGGACAGAGAAGAAGTGGCTACTGAAACAAGGTCAATTTTAAAACTCTTTTTCAAAAGAAGGTAGCAGGTCTCCAGAAAAAAATGAAAAGGCTGTCGGTGGGTTAAAAATAACAGTTAAAATCTTATTTTTCCTAGCTCTGTATCAAATAATATTATATTTTCATGATTTAAAATGCAATATCATATTTGAAAAATCCATAGTTTTCCTTGCTTGTGTGTAAGGATTCTCAGAATAGGGTCATAATTTACTGTTTGTTGTGTGTATTGTCTGATCAGCTTTTTGGTTTTTTGCACTTTGAAAATGATGTTGAGCTAGCAGGCTTTTTTCCTAGCAAATTTTACTTTCGTGCTCCTAATCACTAGCCCATAGTAGTAAAATGTGGTTGCAAATATTGTGGGGGAATGTTTGTTTGGTTGAAACACGTTTTGCTACCCATGGACTTTATTTTGTTAGAAGGATTAGATTGTTCATGGAAGCTTTGAAACAAAACTGGACTTTAGGTGGGATTTGATCTGATTTTATTCCTTTAAAGTATAATTACATATTTTCAAATAATTATTTTTATATTTTGAAAGCCCATATTTGAAAAGTAAAGAAAAACAGATTGAAGAAGAAATAGTGTGGTGATACTTGTGTTCTTTCGACATCAGGTCACTAAACAGTATTTGTACATAAGTTTGTACGTAAGAATACAACCATGTATGAATTTGTGTTGTTATCTTTTAACCATGTGGTTATGCAACTGTGTTTCGGTTTACAAGCAATGACACTGCTCTGTAGATAAGTCCATACATATCCTGAGGCATGGGCCATTTTGAGTGATCTGCTTTTTTGAAAAATTACATGTAAAGATTAGGCAGGTGTGAGTCCCAACAAGATTCCTTGCCTGAGGTGGTAGGTGGACATGGTGTACAGCACCTTGCTGTTCGCTGGATCTCTTTTGTCTCTACCACCAGTTTATTCCATGGCATTTTGTTGCAGGGAAGGGTGGCCGCTGGGGAGGGATGTAACCAGCTTTGTCTTGGACCCTGTTTGTAGCCCTGAGAGCATCCTGCCCTGCACCCTTGGCACTTACTAGCTGTTGCTCTCCAGCTGGCAGGGCTCCCCCCATTTTACCTCGTCCTTGGGTGATGTTTGTGTGTGGCTGTGCCCTGGGCTGCAGGTGAGGGTACAGAGCTCTGCCCCTTGGATTTGGCTACTCTAGCATTGGCAGGGCTTACGCCTGCATGTCCCTGTGAGCCGTGTTGCTTGTGAAGCACAGTCCCTGCTCCACCCCAGCAGAAAAGCTGGGGCTTTGTGGCTGGGTTTGGGCAGCAAATTGCTGTCTATCAGCCTTCCTTGCTCCCGTGCAGACCTGGTATGTGGGGAGCTCATTTCAGGGGTTTGGACTGGGACTCACCCATTCACCTAGCAGGGGTTGGGTGCCCACTACCTCCTCAGCCCTGTGGGGCATCTGGATTTGCAGTTGCATCCAGTTTGTGGGTTGGTTTCTGCTTTCTCCACAGAGCTGTGGAGGGGGCAGTGGAGGGGCTCTCTGTTCCTGCCAATAGCCACTGCAGAGACCCATCCTCCCGGTTCACAATGTCTTTTTCATTTAATCATCACTTTTTATTATTTGCAAAGTCCGTAAAAGGAATTACAGTAATTTGCAGTCTTATCCTTTGCAACAACCCTGGTTACAGAGACTAGTCCAGACTTTACTTTAGTCTGGCTCTGTGTTTCCTTCATTTTTCTTTCTTTTCATTGTTTTTTGTGGTGTGGCTGAGAGAAGAGAGTTCTGTATTATCCTGTTGGGGAAGGGTTATTGGATGGCACTTTAGTGCTGGTTCTACAGTGCAATGTCTGGGTAGCAAAAGTGGACGTCTTCTTCAGTAATCTGGGCCTTCCCTAATCCCACAAGGCCAGTCGGGATGCCTGCAGAGGGTGTAGATTCTTTCTTTTCCTATGGAAGCTGTGGGTTTTCTTCTTGGTGATGCTGTTCCTTTGATCCTCTTGCAGGGTGGTTTGAGTTCTCCTTGCAAATCAATGTCTGGCTCTTTGACAGCATTATGGCACCTTCTCTTTTCTCCTTTGAGGGCCTGTGTGACGTTGTGGGCATTGGCACGTGGTAGGTGGCAGCCGGGTGTGGAGCCTGCTGCAGCTGCAGAGCTCTCTTTGCTGTGAATATTACCTAGCGCACATAAGGCAAACAGGGATACACAACACTACTAGGAGACGGGAGCATGAGGAGAGACTGTTGACAGTGCATGGGTTGGTCTGGGACTGCCTGTGCCTCAGTGGGCTGGGCATGGCTTTTATCTTCAAACTTTGGGTTTCAGAGTGCCTGCTCTGCTGCCTCTTCGCTGAGCTGACCCAGCCTCTCTGCTGGTGCCCTGCTGCACCCGCTCCAGCGTGGGGAAGCGCTGCGCTGGTGCGTGAGTGCGCGCACTGGTGCGCTGTGCTGGTGAGTGTGTGCACCAGTAGCAGCTGGGGATAGAGGCAGCTTCGGTGCTGTCAGGCATTTCTCCCCAGAGGTCCTATAAGGCCTCATTGAACAAGAGGTGGAGAACAGACCCTGCTAAGCTGAGGCCCCTGCATTGTTCTGCTTGAGAGTGGGGGTAGTTGTGCCCTTGGGCATAGGAAAGGCAGCCAGTCCAAGGGCTGGGTTTGGACTAGATCATTCACTGCTGCTAAACTTACAAGCAGTGCTGAAAATCAAAGTGCTTTGCAGAAAGTGTCTCCTTTCTGCTGGGTGCCCCATCTCAGCATAGCTCACTAAACACAAGTGAAGGTTATAATACTTGTTGCAACCTAATGGCATTTTTTCAGCAAATGGCAGCACTTCTCTGGATTCCTGGTCCTGTCCTGTCTGTGGGAAATCTGCACTTACCTCCTCTCTGTGTGCTGTACCCCATTCTGCTGCCCTGCTTTTACTTACTTCCTTGCCCCTCACTCTGGTTCTGGCAGTGCCATCAATGAGCCTGGAAAAATAAGCCCAAGAGAGCTCATTCAGTTTTGACTCTATTCAGCACTACACTTCCTAATTTCGAATCTCTTGTGAGAGAGCTATGCCCTTAGCTAACATACTGCAGGACTGAGTGTCGTGGTTTAACCCCAGCCAGCAAAAATAAACGCCACGCAGCCGCTCGATCACCCCCCCCCGGTGGGATGGGGGAGAGAATCGGGAGGGCACAAGTAGGAAAGCTCCCGGGTTGAGATAAAAACAGTCCAATAATTGAAATAAAACTAAGTAGAACAGTAATAATAACAATGAGAACAACAACAATAACAGAATACACAAAACAGGCAATGCACAACACAACCGCTCGCCGACCGCGTGTCACGAACGGGGGGCGAGCCCTCCCCCGGTTTTTATACTGAGCATGATGTCACATGGTATAGAATACCCCATTGGCCAGCTGGGTCCACCACCCCGGCTGTGCTCCCCCCTCCCGGTGCAAGCATCACCCAGCAACAGCCAAAGCATCAATGGGCCATCAACGCTCCTTTCACACCGAACCCAAAACACAGCACACCCCCCAGGCTACTGGGAAGAAAGTTAACCCTGTCCCAGCTGGAACCAGGACACTGAGACTCTGGGCAAAGTGCCTATTAACACTACTATCAAACTGTTGTGTGCAGGGTCTGCTCCACAAATGGAGAGCAACCTTGCCTGTCTCACACACTCTGTCACTGCTGTCGCCTGTGCTGAATTTGGCCCTGACTGGCTGATGATGGAAGCTGTGAGTGCGATGGAGGTGACGCTGGGCCTGGTGCTTGTCAGCAACAGCCATGGATCCGCAGCTGTGCTGTAGAATCATTCAGCCAGGTGCTTACCAAGCAGACCTGAGAGCATTCTGCCCCTGGTTTGGGAAGCGGTGTGTCAGGACCAGCCACTGCATAGGGTGAAGTGGTCCTGTGCTCTGGCTACAGCAGCTGTGTGAGCCTTGGTGATTGGGAGGTCCTTCCAGGGAATCACGAAAGCAGAACTGTTTGTCCAGCACCCTTTAGCAGATACTCCCTACCCCTCTTTGTGGCTCCTCCCTGCTACAGTACTCCAGAGAACACCGAGGGAAAGGAAACATAGGATCACGCCTCTTCACTTGCTGACATTGTCTCACTTACCCTTACTGCTTCAGGTGGGTTTTTGTTAATCTCCTCCTAATTAATTGTAGCTGGTGGCATTAACAACTGCAGGTGACTTGAAACTTGAGGCCCTCAACTCACCTGAAGCTGTTGATGGCCAGAAGCTTTCTGCAGCCAATGATGGGATGTGAAGGGAGTCGCCATAGAAACATCTTGGGCAATAAATGGAGCCTCAAAAGCTTTGAACTCCTTTTAGCAGAAGCCTATGCATGGATGTGGGCACAGACAAGTAGTGGTGTGCACGTGGATGGGGAAAGGTGTATACACCCAGCAGAGCAATGATGTGAGACATTTGGAAACAGCAGCTGGGAGCAAGCACAGGATTTAAACACTGCTTTGGTAAGCTAGCATTTCCCTGAGGTTTTGATTGCAAAACCGAGTCAGAGCAGGAGTGTGTGATATGGTCCTGCCTGGTCTGGCAGGAGAGAGCTCATTCTTGCAGATGAGCTGTATCCAATGCCTTACAGCAAGCAGCCCTTCCTGTGCGCTGCAGCCACAGGCTTGTGGGGGTAGCCAGGGAAGCCTTGTCCCCCAGTGCTGTGCACAGCAGCACCTGGGAGCTCAGCACAGCCTCGGTGGGTGGCACCTGTCTGTCTCTGATCCTCTTTCTTGACCCGTGCTGCCCTTCCCTACGGTTTGGCACTCAGGAGCTGTGTGCAGGCAGACCCCAGCTTATGGAGGGTCTGATGTCCCATTCCCACCTGAGAGGCACTGGAGTTGGGTACCGTGGGGCACGCATCCTCCACCCCCAGGATTCCCCTTGCTGGCTCTTCACTCGCAGGTCACTTGGAGGCTGCAAGCTGGCCGGGGAGCCTGGGCTTCCTGATTGCAGACTGTGGGGCAGATTGCTCCTCTGGGTCTGAGTCCCCACATGGGCCAGAGTCAGGAAGGACAGATAAAGGTTTGGCTGCTCCAGAGGCTTAGAAACCCTCATAGTCTGGACAGACACCCAGGACAGAAGGGTGCTGGGAGCCCTGGGCCAGGCCCTTGTTCTGGCAACCTCTTTCTGCTGTGGGACGGCTGTTTCCCTTACGCAGGATGCCCTGTGCAAGACAGTAGCTTCTGTGTGTGCCTAGGGATGCTGCCCTCCCTTTTCCAGTCCTGCTTCCTTGCATCTTTGTCTGTCACACTGGGATTATCTCCCTCTGCTTCTACTGCAGCTGCTTCCTGGAATCCCAAATCCCCAAAATGCTATTTCTCCAGTAATCCTTGTTATTAAAAGTAGCTCCTAAGCTCAGAGCATTTCCTCCTCTCCACGACTAGCACCCTGTCACCCTCTCTAGAGAGGAGCATTTTGAGAATGGGCACTCACTAAAAGTGAGGAGATGAGTTTGTTAACCTGGGATAGGACACTGTCCCCCCCAACCTGGTACCAAACTCCAGAGTTACCCTTGGCCTTGGATTCTTTTGGATTTTCACTTTTCCATTTTTTAACAGCGTGAAAACACGTTTTCTCCCCTGTTGTTTCAGCCCTGATAAGGCACGCGGCTGGTGACAGTGTTGTGCATGCGTGGGAGAGGGAATTGTTTCCCCTGTCACTGGAGTCTAGAAGGTTGAGGACGTACAGTGAATGGTTCCTTCAGGAGCTGGACTTTACCAGCTTTCTAAGCTTGGCTGCCTTCCCACTTATGAAATACAGCTGAATCTTTTGATAGCAGGCAGGTAGGAATAGCTGAGCATCAGTAGAGTCCTTAAGAAATTACATCTCTGCTTAAACTTTTAAAAGTCAGCTGAACACCCGTTCGCTACAGCCCTCCTGGGCTGTTCCCCAGTGGCATGATATTTTTTGCAATAAAACTCCTGCTCCAGTAATAGTGTCCAAAGGCAGGGCGCACCTTCGCTGGGCATCCTCACCTGCACTGCAACGCAGGAGACACGGAATCCTCCCATGCCAGATCTCAGACTTGCTGTGCTGATGCCCACCTCTGAGGTGCGAGGTCAGCTCTGCCTGCTGGCTGGTGCGTGGCTGGGCTGGCACCCAGGGCCTGGCCCCGAGCCCTCGCTGCCTGAAGCAGCTGCAGGCTGGCAACGAGCAGGCAGGGGTCTGGCTTTTGGAGAGGAGAGAGGGCGTGGGGCTCCTCATCGGACCACGTGCCGGCAGAGGGAGCCATGCATCCTTGTTTCATACACGCAGCCTGTCATGCCAATTAACGAATTAATTTGAAAGGTGCTGTGAGAGATGAGATTAGAACCAGGATCCTCCACTGGACAATGGCTCAGCTAGGCTCACTGAGGCTGAGAAGTGACCATGTCCTTCCCAAATCCCTCCTCTCTGCGTTGCCACCCGAGTTCATCTCTTAGGCGAACCCTTGGGTGGGTTTGATCTGGCCCAGTTTCTGGTGGCTGTGCAAGACATGAACAGCCTCCACGGCAGGTATGGCGGAGGTTGATGCCAGCACCTTGGCCAACTGGGCGTGTGGGCAGTGGGCAAGCCACAGGCACACAACAGACCAGGGCTGCAACTGTGAGCCTCCACGCACTGTGGCTGACCCTGCAGATGCAGACATGGCCTTGCTTTGCCTTGTCCAGGACTTGGCAATGGATTAGCTAAGGCAGACAAGAGCTTGTGAACTGGAGCTGGGGTTGTGGAGTGTGACATCATTAGTCCTGCCTCGAGGACTGACTGTTGTGCTGGCAGACGATGCTGCTCCCTTCCTTGGTACCACGAAGCGATCGAGGCATAAAGTGATACGT
This sequence comes from Calonectris borealis, assembly GCF_964195595.1. Classification (NCBI taxonomy): domain Eukaryota; kingdom Metazoa; phylum Chordata; class Aves; order Procellariiformes; family Procellariidae; genus Calonectris; species Calonectris borealis. Next base: position 18,046,139 of record NC_134328.1, on the reverse strand, counting down.
AAGCACTGAACCTTCCCTAGCTGGAATAGCAACCACTATGGACTTTGTCTGAAAAAGCTGTTTACATTTTTGTGCAATGGGAGACTCATGTCTGGCTGGGAAGGATGCTGGAACCATCAGTTCAAGCTTGAATTAGTTTTGCGTCTAGAGTGCTGACATGCTTTGGTGAATCAGAGATGGGTGGGGTTGCTTCACTGGGAGGTGATGGCAGCCGGATATGCTGATGGTGCTGGACTGCTCCAGGAGAGATGTGAGCTCACATCACAGGACTGAGAGGCTCAAAGCGTTGTGCAAGGAGGGTGGCAGCTTCTCACTGTGCTATGGCTGCTGCTTTCTGGTTAATGCATTTGGAACTGGGTCAGTCTGACTTCCCCTGCTCTGGCAGTGAACGTGGCCAGCAGTGGTGCTGCCAAGTGTTTTGGGACTGTTGTGGGTTAACCCAGGTAAGCAGCTAAGCACCACACAGCCGCTTGCTCACTCCCTTCCCCACTTCCAAGCGGGACAAGAGAAGAGGAAAGGAAGAGTAAAAGGAAGAAAACTTGTGGGTCAAGATAAAAAGGGTTTAATAAGTGAAGGAGAAGTGGAAGAAGAGAGAAAGAAAACAAAAAAAGGGATGCAAAGGCAAACAGTCACCACCTTCCATGGGTAGGTTGATGCCCAGCCAGTTCCTGAGCAAAAGGTGGCTAGCCCCCCTGAGCTCCCTCCTCTCCCTTTTTATTGCTGAGCATGACATTAGATGGCATGGGATATCTCTTTGGTTAGTTTGGGTCATCCACCTGGTTGTGTCCCCTCCCAACCTCTTGTGCACCCCCAGTCTATTTACTGGAGGGGGTGGGGGTAGAGTGAGAAACAGAGAAGGCCTTGGTACTGTGCAGACATTGTTCAGCAATAGCTAAAATGTTAACGCGTTATCAGCGTTGTTTTGGTCACAAAGCAAAACACAGCACCATATGAGCTGCTGTGAAGCAAATTAACTCCATCCCAGCCAGACCCAGTACAGGGACTGTTAAACACCTTTTATTACATGCCCCTTTGGGGTGCCTGCACTGTAGGAAGGTGCCTGGTGCCCTTTGCAAAAGAGCCCTGGTTAGACCTGGACAGCATGGGACATGTGGCCTCTACCCTGTGGATCTGATGGCAAAGGCACGCTCAAACTCTCCTGGTCAGAGGCATGCCACTGCCTGTGATGCTGCCAGGCATGCTTTCTATTGTGAGAAGCTAGAGAGACCACTGAGTGCTGGAAAGCAAGCCTCACAGAGCAGGGCTGCACGTGTGCAGTGAGCTGCTTAGCTCAGCTGGTGTAAATTAGCCTCAGTCCATCACAGTGGTGGAGCTGGCAGGACAGGATCTAACCTGTGACCACTCTCGGGGGGCTGTGGCTGCAGCTGAATGTCTCCCTTCAGTTCCTGGGCACAGGCTCCAGTCAGGTTTGGTGCTTCTAGGGAGGTCTTTTCCAAACCTTAGGCTATCCCAGAACCAGAAAATCCTGCAGCTGAGTCTGTGTTGCTTATACAATGCACTGTCCTGGTTGTGAAAAGCTATGTGCTGTGAAATAGAAATGAGAGGGAGGGACCATGAAGCACCAGGCTGAAAGGCCTTTCTTTAAACCACAGCCGAGCTGGGCTTAGGCAGAGGTAAGGACACAATGTCTGGTCCTGGTTTCCACAAGGCGGCACGTGTGTTTCCCTTGTGAGCGATCAAAGGCTGGTACTGAGACTCATTTCTATCTTTTTTATATATAGTCCATCATTGTAGTATCTGGTGCCTCCCAAGTATCTTTAGAAATAGCAATGACAGTTTTTCTTTCTCCTTTTCTAGCTGGTGCATGAAGTGTTTGATAAGTCTATATGTTTTATATGTTTCTGCGTGAGGTCTATCTGTGTCTTTGTGCACCAAGATGAGGAAAGCTGTCTCATGAGCTAATGCTTTTGGTGCACCCCACCGTGGGGGGCTGAGGGCTGGACGGACGTAGTGCTTGTGTCTGGCTCAGCCCTGAACCTCTCAAAAGTTTGGTATCAGCCCTGCTCAGGGCAGCTGTGTCTTGTTATTCTGTTTTTGAATCACAGTGACTGCATGTTCAGGTGTGAGTTTTGGTGTCAGTTCACTGTGAGGTCTGATGGGAGAGGTGGGTGGCAAGAGATATGTACAGCTCTGAGTCCAGCATGGGGGAGAATGGCTTTTTGGCTGGACACCACTTGGCTTTGGATGCCCAAACTCTGTCTGAGGCTGCTGCCAGCCCAGCAGCCTGAGAAGGGTGGTTATTTGGAGGGGAGGACACGAAGGAGCACATCTGTCTGCATTGCAGTGCTCCCAGTTGACTTCAGCCTAGTTGGCTTCAGCCAGTCCAATGTTTACCTCCTGTGGTATTAGGAGTGATGGGGGCCTGGAGGCTGGTGTGGCGGCATGCAGGGGAATAGCACAGCATGGCTGGAGTAAAGGTGTCTGTGCAATTCAGGATTTCGGCACTTTTGCATCTGGCTGCTTGGGTTGGGGGTGGTGGGCTCTGGATGGACCTGTTCCTGCTCGGGCACACACTAGGGACTTTGGGGCTATGTGCATAAGTTCTAACGCGACTGTCGTCAAACAAGCTAAAGAGGAGTGTGGAGAGGGGGGAGGAAGTGAAACCGCTCAGGGAATAAGGGGAGGGACAGCAAGGGTCTGCAATGTAGTGACAGAGAGAGCAGGATGCAAATGGATAAAGTGTGTGAGGATGGCAAAGCCAGAGAAAGCCATGTTTGCATGCGTGAAAGTGGGAGTGTGTCTGTGTACATGTGTGCTGCCAGTTCACTCCCTCTCAAGCATAGAACTGCTTTGGGGAAGGGGTGGGCACTCCTGGTGAGGGTGCTCAGAGCCAGCTTCTTTCCATATTTCTTTTTGGCTGGGAAGATCTTTCTCTGTCACCAGTACCGAGTGGCTGTTGGGCTGTGTGCTGGATGGAGTGAATTAGGTCACAGGAGTCCTGCATGTGCACTGGGGCATTTTAGGGGACGCCCCTTGCTGAAGCAGTGCAAGGCTGCAAATGTGCAGTGGGTCTGAAGGACTCAGAGCTGCAAATGACTGCACCTGCCCATGTGGGTTTCCGTGCCCCCTCTTGCATGCACACATACTCACATGTTCCAGCACGATCCTACCTTTGCTCACGTGTATGCATATCTCTCCTTAGCTCTATTCTTTCACATGCACTTTGTCCATTTACTTTTCTGTCCTCCCTGTTGCTACTGTAATCTCTCTCTCTCTCTTTCTCCCTTTGTTCCCTGGGCTGCTTTGCTGCCTCTTACTTTACCATGTCCCTCTTTATTCCTTTTGATAATAATACATTAGAACCTACATACAAGGCCCCAAGGTCCCTGCTTTGTGCAGATACATCAGCAAAAACCCTTCAAAGCTCGTGTGCTGGAGAGAGAAGATTCTCATAGTCTCACTATTGCCAGGACTGGCAGAGGCAAAGGGCCTGATTGTGAAATATGACCTGTACAAAACCCCACACTGTGTCCAGTGTCCATCCTGGAATGTCAGAATTGAAGGTGCCAGTCTTGTTTGATGGGGTTTTACACCACAGCCCTGAACTCTTATGCCTGATTGAGGAATTGGCCAATTAATCTCCCTTTATCACTTGTGCTGAGCAGAGTGGTTGTTCCCAGAGCTCCCACTCTGTCCCTTCCTCATTGTGCCATTGGTAGTGACATTAAAGTGAAGCTACTTGCGGATTCCGTTCTAGTCTGCTATGTTCACGTGCTTTGAGCTTTCAGAAATGTTCTCCTTTTCAACTGCAATTTGCACATCTGGCCTCTGCTGAGAGCTGATGCTTCAATAGGATGCTGAAGTCTGGAAAGCAGTGTTTCTGGTGACACACTGAGGCTGTCTTGTTTTGCATATGTGGTGCCCACTACTTTTCCTTCGCTTAAAGGAGCGTGACTGCTGGATGCTGGTCCACAGTCTGCAAATACAATGCTGGAGGGGGTGGAGGAGGAATCAATTTTTATTTTTTTTTTTCACCTGACAAAGTGGTCGGAGTTTCTTGCAGAGGAAAGGCTAGTACTGTATCTGGCTTGCAGAATCGTATCCAGAAACCTAGGGTGTTCTTGTTGATTTGTCAAAAGGACATAGCTCTGCTGTGCTAGTCCATCATGATATCAATGATTCAGACTCTAGCTAGGGAAGGACTCTGAAATCAGGAGACAGATTTAACACTTTAATTTTTTTCCTCTTAAAGTCCTCCAAGAAATGTGCATCCTGTCTGTAGTGGTCTCTTTCAGCTTTGTTCAGCCACATTCCACAGTTTTCTGATGCTTGCTTCCACTTTGGCTTTCTCATACGTGAACCTTTTGTTATGCCTGTGTCGGTGCTTGTGTCCTGAATCTCCTTGCTGAGAACTGGATTTGGGAAAGAGCAAGCAGCAGGCAGTACAACCAAAAGCCATCACCTGTTTCTGGAGTTTGCTGCTGTCTGCAGCCCTTTTGATTTATACACAGCAAAGGTCACTGAAGCAACAGGCCATTTTGGCATATTTGCTTACCCTGTGTATTCTCTGAGCAGCGTGACCTGTATGTGGTGTCATTACTCAAGAACAGTAAAATGAAACTGGGGGTGGGGTGTAGCAGCAGGACCCTCAGTTCTTGTCTCTCTGCAGTAAAGGGCAGAAAGAGCAAGGAGGCTGTAAAGCCCATGCCAGCCTCTTCTGGGGCACTGTTGGCCACTGTGGAGCCTTTTTGCTTGCACTTACGTTGGTGGCTGTATTGGGACTGGCCGCCAGCAGGACTGTCTCCTTCTCTTTTGGGCTTTGAAAGGTCTTTCCTGATGTATCTGCGCAAAGGAAAAACTTGGTCTCTCTTCTGAGCCACAGACCTGGGGGATGATGTCCTTTGCTGATACAGCAGCACCATTGGCAACTCTGCTTGGGTCCTAGTCATGAAGATTTTGGGAATCCAGACTGGGAGTGCCTGTATGTCAGTGCTGGCAGCAGACAGCAAAGCAGGGGGCTCTCAGAGCAAGTGGCCAAGGTGTCTAGTTCCATCCCAGGCTCATCACCTTTGGAGAGGGGAATGGGTGATTTGCCTTTCTCCGGTGTTAGCTGTTGCTGCCTTTAGATCTGCCCTTGGCATTCAGAGCTCTCATCTGCTCTGGGCTGCTGTGCACCTGCCTGCAGCTCTCAGGAGAGCCTCTAATAGCTGAAGGTGGAGGAGGAGAGTGATTCCTCACTGAACAAGGCATGCTAGTTAAAAAATAAACTGGATCTGGCCAGGTGTCCTGGTTTTGGCTGGGATAGAGTTAATTTTCTTCCTAGTAGCTGGTATAGTTTATATTTTGGATTTAGCATAAGAATAATGTTGATAACGCACTGGTGGTTTAGTTGTTGCTAAGTAGCGTTTACACTAGGTCCAGGACTTTTCAGCTTCCCATGCTCTGCCAGGTGCACAAGAAGCTGGGAGGGGGCACAGCGAGGACAGCTGACCCAAACTGACCAAAGGGGTATTCCATACCATATGATGTCATGCTCAGTATATAACCTGGGGGGAGTTGGCCGAGGGGGAGCAATTGCTGCCTGGGGACGGGCTGGGCATCAGTCGGAGGGTGGTGAGCGGTTGCGTCACTTGTTTTTTTCCCCTGGATTTTGTTTCTCTCTCTCTCTCTCTCTCTCTCTCTCTCTCTCGTTGTTTTACTTTTCATTACAAGTTGTTGTTGTTGTTGTTATATTTTCTTTCAAGTATTAAACTGTTCTTATCTCAACCCACCAGTTTTCTTACTTTTGCTCTTCCGATTCTCTCCCCCATCCCAGTGAGCAGCTATGTGGTGCTTAGTTGCCGACTGGGGTTAAACCACGACACCAGGTAAAGTCTTTGAACAGCACTTACAAGTACGGACGGGGCTGCTCTGTGGTGGTTGCCTCTCCAAGGGTCTGTGTCCCTTTGGACTCAGCCAGGAGTAGGTTGCAATGCGGAGAGTGGCAGGCATCATTCTGCTTGCGGGGGATATGTGAGAAGTGTGATGGAGCTGGCAGAGTAGGGAAGGCCTGGGTCTGTCTGGCCAGTACGGGGCATGTTCCCTGGGCAGACAGGACAGAAATGGAGCAGGGCCTTGTCACATCTTGCAGCCTTTACCAGTGTGTGTTGGAAGAGCCAGGATCTGCCCTTCCTTAAGGGGAGGCGAGAGGACCTCTGTGCACGGGGAAGGCAGTGGGGCTGGCGCGCCTCTCTTCAAACTGTCCCATCGCTCCTGGTCTGCGAACTCTCCTCCTCTTGCTGGTTAATATTAGTATTCAGTTTGTGGAATGGGCTATGCAATTAACACAAAGGTACAGTCATTCATTCTGACTGGAGGACTCGTGGGATCAGATGTACTGGGGATAGGGAGCGGAGGCTTTCTGCTGGGAAAGAATGTCACAGCACAGCGGACACAGAAATGAAAAGCTATTAATAATGATCCCGGAACTTCACTTCCATCAGCTGTTTATTTAACGGTGCTCCGTATTCAAAGCCTCCTGATTTATGTGGGCAATAACACTCGCAGTCCTGGGATCACTTTTTTAAGCAAGGCTAATGGGGTGAAACCATCATACTGCGACAGTAGAGATCAAGCTGGGAAAATGATACTGGAGAGAAAAATAAACTATCGCCTAGATTATCCAGGAGCTACGCTGGGCTGGGAGTTGGTGTGAGCTCCCTGCTCTTCCAGCATTTATTAAGGCTTTTACTTCCTTTTTTTCTTGTTCTTTGTGAACAGAATTTACCGGGCATGGAAGGATATAAAAATTTGATTCTACCAGACAGGATGCTAAAAGCTTCTGGGTTTGCATTCAAGTGAAGTTTTAGTAGCGCGGCCATGTGTGCTGTTCTCTGCGCGAGGCCCCAGGGGAGACAGCCCTTGTCTCCAGGGGTTCCCATCCTGACAGCCCTGTTCCTGAGGGGCTGGTCCCTCCAGGGAAAGGGGTTTCTGCCCTCTTCTGTCCGTTGCTTGGTTTTTGCTTGCACAGCTGTGGTGTTGGGGCACCTCTGCCCGCAGCTGTGTGCCTGGAGGGGTGGAGATGAACTGTTCCAGGCTGTGGCAAGGAGGGGGGGAATGGGGCCACTCCGCTCTGGGCAGGCCGGTGTCCATGCCAATTCTCTTCACTGGACTGTTTGCCCTGGCAGTGTCAGCGAGGTCTGCATGGTAGGGCCATGAGCGCTGGGCCAGCACTGACCTGGCTGATGGATTTGGCACAAGCTCATGATGTTTACCTCTTCTTGCAGCAGGGAGGTTGGGTTGCGGGTGCAAGAAGGGCTTGGGGCAGGAGGAATGTGAGCGAGCTGTGCCAGTTTCTTCTGAATCTGCCAAGCGAGCCCTTGGGGAACAATAGTTGGTTTCACCAGCTCCCTCTGGACATCTGGCGGTGTGCAGAAGGAGTGCCAAATGTTGGCCAGCCAGAGTATACGTGAATTGGTGGTATTTGCAAGGTAGTGAGCAGCTTTTGGCAAAACCTGCCTGTTTTTCCCGGGGAAGTGAAACAGCACTTACGCCGCCAAGCTGTGGTGCTGGCAGTTGTGGTTCGTGTTGCTCTGGACAGGCTCTGACTCCTGGGACACGACTCCAAGTACTGTGCATCATCAGAAGCTAGTAGTGGTGATGTAATTAATAGAATGAAACAAATTATTCCAAATAAATAATGCATCTATCATTAATGATAAAATGCAAAATTTAGCCTATTGCTGTTGTCTGCAAGTTGCCTACAAGGAGGTTGTAATCTTGTAGTCTGTTATAGGCTGGAGAAAGCCATTATCTACAGCTCATGGGTGAACAGTGTGCTGTGAGGATTGCTTGCTTAGAGACCTGGCCCATCTGCTCCAGCGTGTAGGTCCCTGGCTCAGCAAGTGGGTCAAATTCCTCCTGGTTGTGCTTTGTGAGGGGGAGGTGGGCTTTGCTTTGAATGAGTCTCTACCTGGGTGACCATCCAGAGGCCCTTTTGGATCTGTGAAGCTCTGGTGCCCTTTCTCAAGAACACCTGCTCGTTACTGGCCTGTTTCTGCTCAAAGTGCAGCTTTAGGGACCCAAGGAAGGACCTAGCAGGGCTCTGATCGCCTGGGGCAGCCCTGAGGGGTGTGCGGTGGCTCAGTTCTTGCTGTGCTCCTTTTGGAAACGTAGACTTTCAAATAGACTTGGCCAAAATGTGCTGCCTGGGTAGGAGACTCTGCTACCAGGGATTTCTGCCAACTCTGGTGGATTTTTCTGAGCAATGCTGTATCTTAGCAAAACATATTTGCTTCCTGTTTGGGGGATGAGGCTGTGCAGCATTCAGCTTCAGATTCCTGAATTTCTGTGGTACCAAGATTCCTTCCTTTCTCCCCAGTGTGTTTGCTCAGGAATTTCTGGAGAATGGGAAGGTTTGGGGCTGGAGCCTGCAAAAGCCTGTGTATAGGCAGGACAGTATAGTATTGCTCAGGTGGTGGTGGTTGATGGTGATGACAGTGCATTTGGGAGTGACGTGTGCTGGCGTGGTACTCTGTCTGCCGCATGGATGCTACAGGGGCAAGTCTGGTAGCCTGGGTGGCTAAGGAGTGCAGATGCAGAGCAGTGGATATTGTTGCAGAAATAGTTTTCTTACCCATTATACTATCTTGTTTCTAATTCTTATTTAACGAGCTCCTCTGAAATAAGAAAATCATTGTAACAGTTTCCTTAAGTGTGAAAGATCAGGCTGAAATTGGCATTAAAGAGACTAATTACTCTCATTCTTCCACCTTTCTGACAGCTGTTTATTGCTGCAGACGTTGTCCTGAGGTGCTGAGGAAGCCACTTGCCTTTTCAGGCTGCTTTTGGCCTAAGGTACCTGCAAGAGGAAGTTAGTGCCTGCTTCTAATCTGGGCTGTGCACAGCTTGATCATCCTCTTACGGCGGGTAAAAAGCTGCGGGTGTGAGACCTGTGGTGCAACTCCCCCGCATCCTGTTCTGCTTTTCACTGCTGTCTTGTCTCCCTAGTGACCTCCCCACTTCAGTGTGGGTGATCCTATGCTGACTTGGTCTTAGTCTCAAAATGACAGTGTGCTGCCACAGGAGGAGACTTCCTTGGTCTCATGCGTTCTGCAAAGAGGGGTCACATGTCTCCTATCATGAGGACTGAGAGACTTCCAGGTACAAAATTGCCAAGAGGGTTAAAATGTATAGGGAAGAAGAGTGAGCAGCAGCGAGGCCGTCCTGAAAGCGATGTGTGCCTGCCATTGGATTTATTTACCAGAGGATTGAGTCTGAGCCTGACCTTGAACCCTGGGCAGCAAGTTGAAGAAAGTTTCTTTGAACCCTTCTGGCTCAGTATAATATCCACTTGTTATTCTCTGTAGGAATTTGGGGAGACTTCCAGGAGGGGTGGAAAGCTGCAGACAAGAAAGCTGTGAACATCTTCAATTTTCCATTTAATCACACAATATTGAATGATAAATAATTCATGCATCTGCCAAACATTTGCTTAAAAGAACCCAATTCCCTCCACATTTGTCAAAGTGTAAAAATTCCATTTTGTGGTTTTTTTTTTTATTTTAATCTGTCCTTTAAATCCTATCCAGATGCCCATTTATCTGGGCTATCAGCCTTGATTCCACTCGCCCTGTTTTGGGCAGTCCGGTGCTCATGCCTTTCCTTTCTTGTCACTTCTGCTGGCCTCCAGGGCACAAAGAAGTGGCAGCAGGAGGCAAGGAGGGGAGTGATGGTGGTTCCTGTGTGTCCTTGGGCTGTGCCACAGGGATCAGCTCTGGTGGTGGTGGTGGAGGCTTGTGGGGGTTCTCTGCGCTGCTGTATGGCAGCATTTCTGGCTCCTCATGAGCTAGTGGGGCATAAAAGATGCAAGGCTGTTGGGAATGCAACTTCTGACTCTGTACAGGGCGTTTGTAAGGGGATGGCTTTCAGATTGCGGCTATCTATCCAGATCCTAAAATTAAAGACCTCCTCTGAGCTCTGGAGCTTTCTCTCCACAGCAGGAGGAACTCTGTCCCCCCCAGCAGATGTGACAGAGAGTTGTGTGGCTGCAGACATCTTCCCCATACCAGCACTGCTCACCCTTGGCCTGTGAGGGCAAAGGATCCCTAGTGTTCTCTGCCAGTGGTGCCAAGCCTAGGGCAAGGATGTGCAGGCAGCATGGTGGCTGGGTCAATGTCCATTGCTGCAGGCAGTGGGCAGGCAGGCATTGGAGGAGCAGCAATGTCACCTTGTCCTGCCCAGCTAGAGACAGGGTCTCCTTCATGTGCTCTCTTTCAGCTTCACCTGGGTGTTAATGCGAATTTGGCACTGACTTTCAGTTCCTGTTTGGCCAGTCCCCTGGCTCAGTCCAGTTCTTCTTATAGCCTTGACTAAGATAATCTCCTGTAAGTTATGGATTTTGCTTCCTACGTGGGGTCCCTTGTCATTTTCTGCCAGGTCGTGACTGAGCTCATTGCTTGTTTTTTCC